>NW_027439836.1:191690-359708 GCF_031893055.1 Leptodactylus fuscus
TATTATACAGTGTACTCCTCGGTGCGGTATACGGTGTATTATTATACAGTGTACTCCTCGGTGCGGTATACGGTGTATTATTATACAGTGTACTCCTCGGTGCGGTATACGGTGTATTATACGTTGTACTCCTCGGTGCAGTATACGGTGTATTATACGTTGTACTCCTCGGTGCGGTATACGGTGTATTATACGTTGTACTCCTCGGTGCGGTATACGGTGTATTATTATACAGTGTACTCCTCGGTGCAGTATACGGTGTATTATTATACAGTGTACTCCTCGGTGCGGTATACGGTGTATTATACGTTGTACTCCTCGGTGCAGTATACGGTGTATTATTATACAGTGTACTCCTCGGTGCAGTATACGGTGTATTATACGTTGTACTCCTCGGTGCAGTATACGGTGTATTATTATACAGTGTACTCCTCGGTGCGGTATACGGTGTATTATTATACAGTGTACTCCTCGGTGCAGTATACGGTGTATTATTATACAGTGTACTCCTCGGTGCGGTATACGGTGTATTATTATACAGTGTACTCCTCGGTGCAGTATACGGTGTATTATTATACAGTGTACTCCTCGGTGCGGTATACGGTGTATTATTATTATTCGGTGTAGGTGCGGTATACGGTGTATTATTATACAGTGTACTCCTCGGTGCGGTATACGGTGTATTATTATTATTCGGTGTAGGTGCGGTATACGGTGTATTATACAGTGTACTCCTCGGTGCGGTATACGGTGTATTATTATACAGTGTACTCCTCGGTGCGGTATACGGTGTATTATACAGTGTACTCCTCGGTGCAGTATACGGTGTATTATTATACAGTGTACTCCTCGGTGCGGTATACGGTGTATTATACGTTGTACTCCTCGGTGCAGTATACGGTGTATTATTATACAGTGTACTCCTCGGTGCGGTATACGGTGTATTATTATTATTCGGTGTAGGTGCGGTATACGGTGTATTATACAGTGTACTCCTCGGTGCGGTATACGGTGTATTATTATACAGTGTACTCCTCGGTGCGGTATACGGTGTATTATACGTTGTACTCCTCGGTGCAGTATACGGTGTATTATTATACAGTGTACTCCTCGGTGCGGTATACGGTGTATTATACGTTGTACTCCTCGGTGCAGTATACGGTGTATTCTTTACCTATCTATGGTTTGGGGATGTGGGAAGAGACTATTTTGGGGTACCCCCTCCCCCTGGCCTTGTTGCCCCCGTTTTAGGCTCTTGCACTGACTTTCTCGTCTCCGGAGCCTCTGTTGTCCATAACGCTGCCCCCTCACACAACTATTCACACAGTGCGTTCACAGGGCTCCCTCCGTCTATACCCCGGCATAGACCCGCCCCCTGCACGCTCTGAGCCAATCACTGCTCAGCATTATATAACGGCACTTCCTATTGGTGGTTGCAGCTGTCACACATCACCAATAAGAGGCGTGTACTTTCTAGACCGGAAGAGGCGTGGTCGTGTTCTCATTGGATGAGCGTTTTGTCAATCACTGGACGTAGCCGTCGTTTCCCCGCCCACTTCCTTTTCGGTTCTTCTCCGGTTATGACGTCATGCAGCCAGTTGCGGATCCATTTTTCGATCTCTGCTGCTGATTGGCTGCAGCCTTTGAGTGGGTGGAGTCACAGCTGTTGCTATGCGAGAGGCCGCCGGGTGGAAAAAGATGGCGGCCATGGAGCCGGGGTCCCGGGCAGGGAGAAGGAGACAAATCCGGCGGGTGTGACATCATGGAGGCGGCCGGGACCAGCGCCGGTCTATGGGAGCGGAGGGAGAGCCCGGGACACCCGGTAATTACTGCAGTGTAGAGCCCGCGCCTGGGAGAGGGGCCCCCCGGAGCTGGGACTGAGGAGAGGGGCCCCCGGGAGGTGACACTGAGGAGAGGGGCCCCTGGGAGGTGAGACTGAGGAGAGGGGCCCCCGGAGCTTGGACTGAGGAAAGGGGCCCCTGGAAGGTGACACTGAGGAGAGGGGCCCCTGGAAGGTGACACTGAGGAGAGGGGCCCCCGGGAGCTGGGACTGAGGAGAGGGGCCCCCGGGAGCTGGGACTGAGGAGAGGGGCCCCCGGGAGCTGGGACTGAGGAGAGGGGCCCCCGGGAGCTGGGACTGAGGAGAGGGGCCCCCGGGAGCTGGGGACTGAGGAGAGGGGCCCCCGGAGCTTGGACTGAGGAGAGGGGCCCCCGGGAGGTGACACTGAGGAGAGGGGCCCCCGGGAGGTGAGACTGAGGAGAGGGGCCCCCGGGAGGTGACACTGAGGAGAGGGGCCCCTGGGAGGTGAGACTGAGGAGAGGGGCCCCCGGAGCTTGGACTGAGGAAAGGGGCCCCTGGAAGGTGACACTGAGGAGAGGGGCCCCTGGAAGGTGACACTGAGGAGAGGGGCCCCCGGGAGCTGGGACTGAGGAGAGGGGCCCCCGGGAGGTGACAGTGAGGAGAGGGGCCCCCGGGAGGTGACACAGGAGCTGATGGAGCCTCAGGATGATAAACCTGTTCTAAGCTGATGGAGACTGGCAGAGCCTGTGGCCCCGGCCTGGTGTCTCCGCTCGGGGTGGCCCCGCTCCGGATCTGCTCCGCTCTTCTGGTTACTTTGTGTTTACTGTATACAGGGGGGGGAGGGGGGGACATTCTTATATGGGACACCAGCGAGGGGAAGACATTGAGGGACGCACAACATGTACAACACACAGCACAGAGCCCAATCACCAGGTGGGACGGTAAGAGGAGCGGGAGGTGGGGAGCACGAAACGGGGGGGCTAGTCAGGAGATATGAGGGGGGGGGGGAATGGAGGGGCCGAGGAGGAGGGGGACACTGGGAGGAGGGGGACGCCGGGGGGAGGAGGGGGGACGCCGGGGGGATGAGGGGGACGCCGGGGGGATGAGGGGGACGCTGGGAGGAGGAGGATGAGGGGGACGCCGGGGGGATGAGGGGGACGCTGGGAGGAGGAGGAGGAATGAGAGGGACACTGGGAGGAGGAGGAATGAGGGGGACACTGGGAGGAATGAGAGGGACACTGGGAGGAATGAGAGGGACACTGGGAGGAATGAGAGGGACGCCGGGAGGAGGGGGATGAGGGGGACACTGGGAGGAAGAGGAATGAGGGGGACGCTGGGAGGAGGAGGGGGGGGAATGAGGGGGACGCTGGGAGGAGGAGGAATGAGGGGGACGCCGGGAGGAGGAGGAGGAATGAGGGGGCCGCCGGGAGGAGGAGGAGGAATGAGGGGGAAGCTCGGAGGAATGAGGGACGCGAGGAGGAGGGGGGAATGAGGGGGTCGCTGGGAGGAAGAGGAGGAATGAGGGGGACGCTGGGAGGGGGAATGAGGGGGTCGCTGGGAGGAGGAGGAGGAATGAGGGGGACGCTGGGAGGGGAATGAGGGGGTCGCTGGGAGGAGGAGGAGGAATGAGGGGGACGCTGGGAGGATAAGGGGGCACTGGGAGGAGGAGGAATGAGGGGGACGCTGGGAGGAGGAGGAATGAGGGGGACGCTGGGAGGAGGAGGAATGAGGGGGACGCTGGGAGGAGGAGGAATGAGGGGGACGCTGGGAGGAGGAGGAATGATGGGGACGCTGGGAGGAGGAGGGGGACACTGGGAGGAGGAGGGGGAATGAGGGGGGACACTGGGAGGAGGAGGGGGACACTGGGAGGAGGAGGGGGAATGAGGGGGACACTGGGAGGAGGAATGAGGGGGACGCTGGGAGGAGGAGGAATGAGGGGGACGCGGGGAGGAGGAGGAATGAGGGGGACGCGGGGAGGAGGAGGAATGAGGGGGACGCTGGGAGGAGGAGGAATGAGGGGGACGCTGGGAGGAGGAGGAATGAGGGGGACGCTGGGAGGAGGAGGAATGAGGGGGACGCTGGGAGGAGGAGGAATGAGGGGGACGCTGGGAGGAGGAGGAATGAGGGGGACGCCGGGAGGAGGAGGAGGAATGAGGGGGACGCTGGGAGGAGGAGGAATGAGGGGGACGCTGGGAGGAGGAGGAATGAGGGGGACGCCGGGAGGAGGAGGAGGAATGAGGGGGACGCCGGGAGGAGGAGGAATGAGGGGGACGCCGGGAGGAGGAGGAATGAGGGGGACGCTGGGAGGAGGAGGAATGAGGGGGACGCTGGGAGGAGGAGGAGGGGGGGGGACGCCGGGAGGAGGAGGGGGGGGGACGCCGGGAGGAGGAGGAGGAATGAGGGGGGCACTGGGAGGAGGAGGATGAGGGGGACGCCGGGAGGAGGGGGATGAGGGGGACGCTGGGAGGAGGAGGAATGAGGGGGGACGCTGGAGGAATGAGGGGGACGCTGGGAGGAGGAGGAGGAATGAGAGGGACGCTGGGAGGAGGAATGAGGGGGACGCTGGGAGGAGGAGGAATGAGGGGGACGCTGGGAGGAGGAATGAGAGGGACGCTGGGAGGAGGAGGAGGAATGAGGGGGATGCCGGGAGGAGGGAGAATGAGGGGGACGCCGGGATGAGGGGGACACTAGGAGGAGGAGGAATGAGGGGGACGCTGGGAGGAGGAGGAATGAGGGGGGCGCCGGGAGGAGGAGGAATGAGGGGGATGCTCGGAGGAATGAGGGACGCGAGGAGGAGGGGGAATGAGGGGGTCGCTGGGAGGAAGAGGAGGAATGAGGGGGACGCTGGGAGGGGGAATGAGGGGGTCGCTGGGAGGAAGAGGAGGAATGAGGGGGATGCCGGGAGGAGGGAGAATGAGGGGGACGCCGGGATGAGGAGGAATGAGGGGGATGCTCGGAGGAATGAGGGACGCGAGGAGGAGGGGGAATGAGGGGGTCGCTGGGAGGAAGAGGAGGAATGAGGGGGACGCTGGGAGGGGGAATGAGGGGGTCGCTGGGAGGATGAGGGGGCACTGGGAGGAGGAGGAATGAGGGGGACGCTGGGAGGAGGAGGAGGAATGAGGGGGACGCTGGGAGGAGGAGGAATGATGGGGACACTGGGAGGAGGAGGGGGACGCTGGGAGGAGGAGGAGGAATGAGGGGGACGCTGGGAGGAGGAGGGGGAATGAGGGGGACACTGGGAGGAGGAGGGGGAATGCGGGGGACACTAGGAGGAGGAGGAGGAATGAGGGGGGACACTGGGAGGAGGAGGGGGAATGAGGGGGACACTAGGAGGAGGAGGAGGAATGAGGGGGACACTGGGAGGAGGAGGAATGAGGGGGACGCGGGGAGGAGGAGGAATGAGGGGGACGCTGGGAGGAGGAGGAATGAGGGGGACGCTGGGAGGAGGGGGACGCCGGGAGGAGGAGGGGGGGGGACGCCGGGAGGAGGAGGGGGGGATGCCGGGAGGAGGAGGGGGGTGGATGAGGGGGACGCTGGGAGGAGGAGGAATGAGGGGGGCACTGGGAGGAGGAGGATGAGGGGGACGCCGGGAGGAGGGGGATGAGGGGGACGCTGGGAGGAGGAGGAATGAGGGGGACGCTGGAGGAATGAGGGGGACGCTGGGAGGAGGAGGAGGAATGAGAGGGACGCAGGGAGGAGGACGAGGAATGAGGGGGATGCCGGGAGGAGGGGGAATGAGGGGGACGCCGGGATGAGGGGGACACTGGGAGGAGGAGGAATGAGGGGGACGCTGGGAGGAGGAGGAATGAGGGGGACGCCGGGAGGAGGAGGAATGAGGGGGGCGCCGGGAGGAGGAGGAGGAATGAGGGGGACGCTGGGAGGAGGAGGGGGGGGAATGAGGGGGACGCCGGGAGGAGGAGGAATGAGGGGGGATGCTCGGAGGAATGAGGGACGCGAGGAGGAGGGGGAATGAGGGGGTCGCTGGGAGGAAGAGGAGGAATGAGGGGGACGCTGGGAGGGGGAATGAGGGGGTCGCTGGGAGGAAGAGGAGGAATGAGGGGGACGCTGGGAGGAGGAGGAATGAGGGGGACACTGGGAGGAGGAGGAATGAGGGGGACGTTGGGAGGAGGAGGAGGAATGAGGGGGACGCTGGGAGGATGAGGGGGATGCTGGGAGGAGGAGGGGGAATGAGGGGGACACTAGGAGGAGGAGGAGGAATGAGGGGGACGCTGGGAGGAGGAGGAATGAGGGGGACACTGGGAGGAGGAGGGGGAATGAGGGGGGACACTGGGAGGAGGAGGGGGAATGAGGGGGACACTAGGAGGAGGAGGAGGAATGAGGGGGACGCTGGGAGGAGGAGGAATGAGGGGGACGCGGGGAGGAGGAGGAATGAGGGGGACGCTGGGAGGAGGAGGAATGAGGGGGACGCTGGGAGGAGGGGGACGCCGGGAGGAGGAGGGGGGGGACGCCGGGAGGAGGAGGGGGGGATGCCGGGAGGAGGAGGAATGAGGGGGATGCTCGGAGGAATGAGGGACGCGAGGAGGAGGGGGAATGAGGGGGTCGCTGGGAGGAAGAGGAGGAATGAGGGGGACGCTGGGAGGGGGAATGAGGGGGTCGCTGGGAGGAAGAGGAGGAATGAGGGGGACGCTGGGAGGAGGAGGAATGAGGGGGACACTGGGAGGAGGAGGAATGAGGGGGACGTTGGGAGGAGGAGGAGGAATGAGGGGGACGCTGGGAGGATGAGGGGGAATGAGGGGGGACACTAGGAGGAGGAATGAGGGGGACGCTGGGAGGAGGAGGAATGAGGGGGGACACTGGGAGGAGGAGGGGGAATGAGGGGGACACTGGGAGGAGGAGGGGGAATGAGGGGGACACTAGGAGGAGGAATGAGGGGGACACTAGGAGGAGGAATGAGGGGGACGCTGGGAGGAGGAGGAATGAGGGGGACGCTGGGAGGAGGAGGAATGAGGGGGACGCTGGGAGGAGGGGGACGCCGGGAGGAGGAGGGGGGGGACGCCGGGAGGAGGAGGGGGGGATGCCGGGAGGAGGAGGGGGGTGGATGAGGGGGACGCTGGGAGGAGGAGGAATGAGGGGGGCACTGGGAGGAGGAGGATGAGGGGGACGCCGGGAGGAGGGGGATGAGGGGGATGCTGGGAGGAGGAGGAGGAGGAATGAGGGGGACGCTGGAGGAATGAGGGGGACGCTGGGAGGAGGAGGAGGAATGAGAGGGACGCAGGGAGGAGGACGAGGAATGAGGGGGATGCCGGGAGGAGGGGGAATGAGGGGGACGCTGGGAGGAGGAGGAATGAGGGGGGACGCTGGGAGGAGGAGGAATGAGGGGGACGCCGGGAGGAGGAGGAATGAGGGGGGCGCCGGGAGGAGGAGGAATGAGGGGGGCGCCGGGAGGAGGAGGAATGAGGGGGACGCTGGGAGGAGGAGGAATGAGGGGGACGCCGGGAGGAGGAGGAATGAGGGGGGCGCCGGGAGGAGGAGGAATGAGGGGGGCGCCGGGAGGAGGAGGAGGAATGAGGGGGACGCTGGGAGGAGGAGGGGGGGGAATGAGGGGGACGCGGGAGGAGGAGGAATGAGGAGGATGCTCGGAGGAATGAGGGACGCGAGGAGGAGGGGGAATGAGGGGGTCGCTGGGAGGAAGAGGAGGAATGAGGGGGACGCTGGGAGGGGGAATGAGGGGGTCGCTGGGAGGAAGAGGAGGAATGAGGGGGACGCTGGGAGGAGGAGGAATGAGGGGGACACTGGGAGGAGGAGGAATGAGGGGGACGTTGGGAGGAGGAGGAGGAATGAGGGGACGCTGGGAGGATGAGGGGGATGCTGGGAGAATGAGGGGGACACTGGGAGGAGGAGGAGGAATGAGGGGGACACTGGGAGGAGGAGGAGGAATGAGGGGGACGCTGGGAGGAGGAGGAATGAGGGGGACGCTGGGAGGAGGAGGAATGAGGGGGACGCTGGGAGGAGGAGGAGGAATGAGGGGGACGCTGGGAGGAGGAGGAGGAATGAGGGGGACGCTGGGAGGAGGAGGAGGAATGAGGGGGACGCTGGGAGGAGGAGGAGGAATGAGGGGGACGCTGGGAGGAGGAGGAGGAATGAGGGGGACGCTGGGAGGAGGAATGAGGGGGATGCTGGGAGGAGGAGGAGGAATGAGGGGGACGCTGGGAGGAGGAGGAGGAATGAGGGGGACGCTGGGAGGAGGAGGAATGAGGGGGACGCTGGGAGGAGGAGGAATGAGGGGGACGCTGGGAGGAGGAATGAGGGGGACGCTGGGAGGAGGAATGAGGAGGACGCTGGGAGGAGGAGGAATGAGGGGGACGCTGGGAGGAGGAGGAATGAGGGGGACGCTGGGAGGAGGAGGAATGAGGGGGACGCTGGGAGGAGGAGGAGGAATGAAGGGAACGCTGGGAGGAGGAGGAGGAATGCGGGGGACGCTGGGAGGAGGAGGAATGAGGGGGACGCTGGGAGGAGGAATGAGGGGGACGCTGGAGGAGGAGGAGGAATGAGGGGGACGCTGGGAGGAGGAGGAGGAATGAGGGGGACGCTGGGAGGAGGAATGAGGGGGATGCTGGGAGGAGGAGGAGGAATGAGGGGGACGCTGGGAGGAGGAGGAGGAATGAGGGGGACGCTGGGAGGAGGAGGAATGAGGAGGACGCTGGGAGGAGGAGGAATGAGGGGGACGCTGGGAGGAGGAGGAATGAGGGGGACGCTGGGAGGAGGAGGAGGAATGAGGGGGACGCTGGGAGGAGGAGGAGGAATGAAGGGAACGCTGGGAGGAAGAGGAGGAATGAGGGGGCCGCTGGGAGGAGGAGGAATGAAGGGAACGCTGGGAGGAGGAGGAGGAATGAGGGGGACGCTGGGAGGAGGAGGAATGAGGGGGACGATGTGAGGAGGAGGAATGAGGGGGACGCTGGGAGGAGGAATGAGGGGGACGCTGGGAGAATGAGGGGCACACTGGGAGGAGGAGGAGGAATGAGGGGGACGCTGGGAGGAGGAGGAATGAGGGGGACGCTGGGAGGAGGAGGAATGATGGGGACACTGGGAGGAGGAGGGGGAATGAGGGGGACACTGGGAGGAGGAGGGGGAATGAGGGGGACACTGGGAGGAGGAGGGGGAATTAGGGGGACACTGGGAGGAGGAGGGGGAATTAGGGGGCCGCTGGGAGGAGGAGGAATGAGGGGGACGCTGGGAGGAGGAGGGATGAGGGGGACGCTGGGAGGAGGAGGAATGAGGGGGACGCTGGGAGGGGGAGGAGGAATGAGGGGGACGCTGGGAGGAGGAGGAATGAGGGGGATGCTGGGAGGAGGAGGAATGAGGGGGACGCTGGGAGGAGGAGGAATGAGGGGGACGCTGGGAGGGGGAGGAGGAGGAATGAGGAGGATGCTCGGAGGAATGAGGGACGCGAGGAGGAGGGGGAATGAGGGGGTCGCTGGGAGGAAGAGGAGGAATGACCGGGACGCTGGGAGGGGGAATGAGGGGGTCGCTGGGAGGAAGAGGAGGAATGAGGGGGACGCTGGGAGGAGGAGGAATGAGGGGGACACTGGGAGGAGGAGGAATGAGGGGGACGTTGGGAGGAGGAGGAGGAATGAGGGGGACGCTGGGAGGATGAGGGGGATGCTGGGAGAATGAGGGGGACACTGGGAGGAGGAGGAGGAATGAGGGGGACACTGGGAGGAGGAGGAGGAATGAGGGGGACGCTGGGAGGAGGAGGAATGAGGGGGACGCTGGGAGGAGGAGGAGGAATGAGGGGGACGCTGGGAGGAGGAGGAATGAGGGGGACGCTGGGAGGAGGAGGAGGAATGAGGGGGACGCTGGGAGGAGGAGGAATGAGGGGGACGCTGGGAGGAGGAGGAGGAATGAGGGGGACGCTGGGAGGAGGAGGAGGAATGAGGGGGACGCTGGGAGGAGGAATGAGGGGGATGCTGGGAGGAGGAGGAGGAATGAGGGGGACGCTGGGAGGAGGAGGAATGAGGGGGACGCTGGGAGGAGGAGGAATGAGGGGGACGCTGGGAGGAGGAGGAATGAGGGGGACGCTGGGAGGAGGAATGAGGGGGACGCTGGGAGGAGGAATGAGGAGGACGCTGGGAGGAGGAGGAATGAGGGGGACGCTGGGAGGAGGAGGAATGAGTGGGACGCTGGGAGGAGGAGGAGGAATGAAGGGAACGCTCGGAGGAGGAGGAGGAATGAGGGGGACGCTGGGAGGAGGAGGAATGAGGGGAACGCTGGGAGGAGGAATGAGGGGGACGCTGGGAGGAGGAATGAGGGGGACGCTGGGAGGAGGAGGAGGAATGAGGGGGACGCTGGGAGGAGGAGGAGGAATGAGGGGGACGCTGGGAGGAGGAATGAGGGGGATGCTGGGAGGAGGAGGAGGAATGAGGGGGACGCTGGGAGGAGGAGGAGGAATGAGGGGGACGCTGGGAGGAGGAATGAGGAGGACGCTGGGAGGAGGAGGAATGAGGGGGACGCTGGGAGGAGGAGGAATGAGGGGGACGCTGGGAGGAGGAGGAGGAATGAAGGGAACGCTGGGAGGAAGAGGAGGAATGAGGGGGCCGCTGGGAGGAGGAGGAATGAGGGGGACGATGTGAGGAGGAGGAATGAGGGGGACGCTGGGAGGAGGAATGAGGGGGACGCTGGGAGAATGAGGGGCACACTGGGAGGAGGAGGAGGAATGAGGGGGACGCTGGGAGGAGGAGGAATGAGGGGGACGCTGGGAGGAGGAGGAATGATGGGGACACTGGGAGGAGGAGAGGGAATGAGGGGGACACTGGGAGGAGGAGGGGGAATGAGGGGGACACTGGGAGGAGGAGGGGGAATTAGGGGGCCGCTGGGAGGAGGAGGAATTAGGGGGCCGCTGGGAGGAGGAGGAATGAGGGGGACGCTGGGAGGAGGAGGGATGAGGGGGACGCTGGGAGGGGGAGGAGGAGGAATGAGGGGGACGCTGGGAGGAGGAGGAATGAGGGGGACGCTGGGAGGAGGAGGAATGAGGGGGACGCTGGGAGGGGGAGGAGGAGGAATGAGGGGGACGCTGGGAGGGGGAGGAATGAGGGGGACGCTGGGAGGAGGAGGAATGAGGGGGACGCTGGGAGGAGGAGGAATGAGGGGGACGCTGGGAGGAGGAGGAATGAGGGGGACGCTGGGAGGAGGAGGAATGAGGGGGACGAGAAGGAGGAATGAGGGGGACGCTGGGAGGAGGAGGAGGAATGAGAGGGACGCTGGGAGGAGGAGGAGGAATGAAGGGAACGCTGGGAGGAGGAGGAGGAATGAGGGGGACGCTGGGAGGAGGAGGAATGAGGGGGACGCTGGGAGGAGGAGGAATGAGGGGGACGAGAAGGAGGAATGAGGGGGACGCTGGGAGGAGGAGGAGGAATGAGGGGGACGCTGGGAGGAGGAGGAGGAATGAAGGGAACGCTGGGAGGAATGAAGGGAACGCTGGGAGGAGGAGGAATGAAGGGAACGCTGGGAGGAGGAGGAAGGAGGGGGACGCTGGGAGGAGGAATGAGGGGGGCGCTGGGAGGAGGAGGAGGAATGAAGGGAACGCTGGGAGGAGGAGGAATGAAGGGAACGCTGGGAGGAGGAGGAATGAGGGGGACGCTGGGAGGAGGAGGAATGAGGGGGATGCTCGGAGGAATGAGGGACGCTGGGATGAGGAATGAGGGGGACGCTGGGAGGAGGAGGGGGAATGAGGGGGTCGCTGGGAGGAAGAGGAGGAATGAAGGGGGACGCTGGGAGGAGGAGGAATGAGGGGGATGCTGAGAGGAGGAGGAATGAGGGGGATGCTCGGAGGAATGAGGGACGCTGGGAGGAGGAATGAGGGGGACGCTGGGAGGAGGGGGAATGAGGGGTTCGCTGGGAGGAAGAGGAGGAATGAGGGGGATGCTGGGAGGAGGAGGAGGAATGAGGGGGACGCTGGGAGGAGGAGGAATGAGGGGGACGCTGGGAGGAGGAGGAATGAGGGGGACGCTGGGAGGAGGAGGAATGAGGGGGACGCTGGGAGGAGGAGGAGGAATGAGGGGGACGCTGGGAGGAGGAGGAGGAATGAGGGGGCCGCTGGGAGGATGAGGAGGAATGAGGGGGCCGCTGGGAGGAGGAATGAGGGGGACGCTGGGAGGAGGAGGAATGAGGGGGACGCTGGGAGGAGGAGGAATGAGGGGGACGCTGGGAGGAGGAGGAATGAGGGGGACGCTGGGAGGAGGAGGAATGAGGGGGACGCTGGGAGGAGGAGGAATGAGGGGGACGCTGGGAGGAGGAGGAATGAGGGGGACGAGAAGGAGGAATGAGGGGGACGCTGGGAGGAGGAGGAGGAATGAGAGGGACGCTGGGAGGAGGAGGAGGAATGAAGGGAACGCTGGGAGGAGGAGGAGGAATGAGGGGGACGCTGGGAGGAGGAGGAATGAGGGGGACGCTGGGAGGAGGAGGAATGAGGGGGACGAGAAGGAGGAATGAGGGGGACGCTGGGAGGAGGAGGAGGAATGAGGGGGACGCTGGGAGGAGGAGGAGGAATGAAGGGAACGCTGGGAGGAATGAAGGGAACGCTGGGAGGAATGAAGGGAACGCTGGGAGGAGGAGGAATGAAGGGAACGCTGGGAGGAGGAGGAAGGAGGGGGACGCTGGGAGGAGGAATGAGGGGGGCGCTGGGAGGAGGAGGAGGAATGAAGGGAACGCTGGGAGGAGGAGGAATGAAGGGAACGCTGGGAGGAGGAGGAATGAGGGGGACGCTGGGAGGAGGAGGAATGAGGGGGATGCTCGGAGGAATGAGGGACGCTGGGATGAGGAATGAGGGGGACGCTGGGAGGAGGAGGGGGAATGAGGGGGTCGCTGGGAGGAAGAGGAGGAATGAAGGGGGACGCTGGGAGGAGGAGGAATGAGGGGGATGCTGAGAGGAGGAGGAATGAGGGGGATGCTCGGAGGAATGAGGGACGCTGGGAGGAGGAATGAGGGGGACGCTGGGAGGAGGAGGGGGAATGAGGGGTTCGCTGGGAGGAAGAGGAGGAATGAGGGGGATGCTGGGAGGAGGAGGAGGAATGAGGGGGACGCTGGGAGGAGGAGGAATGAGGGGGACGCTGGGAGGAGGAGGAATGAGGGGGACGCTGGGAGGAGGAATGAGGGGGACGCTGGGAGGAGGAGGAGGAATGAGGGGGACGCTGGGAGGAGGAGGAGGAATGAGGGGGACGCTGGGAGGAGGAATGAGGGGGATGCTGGGAGGAGGAGGAGGAATGAGGGGGACGCTGGGAGGAGGAGGAGGAATGAGGGGGACGCTGGGAGGAGGAATGAGGAGGACGCTGGGAGGAGGAGGAATGAGGGGGACGCTGGGAGGAGGAGGAATGAGGGGGACGCTGGGAGGAGGAGGAGGAATGAAGGGAACGCTGGGAGGAAGAGGAGGAATGAGGGGGCCGCTGGGAGGAGGAGGAATGAAGGGAACGCTGGGAGGAGGAGGAGGAATGAGGGGGACGCTGGGAGGAGGAGGAATGAGGGGGACGATGTGAGGAGGAGGAATGAGGGGGACGCTGGGAGGAGGAATGAGGGGGACGCTGGGAGAATGAGGGGCACACTGGGAGGAGGAGGAGGAATGAGGGGGACGCTGGGAGGAGGAGGAATGAGGGGGACGCTGGGAGGAGGAGGAATGAGGGGGACGCTGGGAGGAGGAGGAATGAGGGGGACGCTGGGAGGAGGAGGAATGAGGGGGACGCTGGGAGGAGGAGGAATGAGGGGGACGCTGGGAGGAGGAGGAATGAGGGGGACGAGAAGGAGGAATGAGGGGGACGCTGGGAGGAGGAGGAGGAATGAGAGGGACGCTGGGAGGAGGAGGAGGAATGAAGGGAACGCTGGGAGGAGGAGGAGGAATGAGGGGGACGCTGGGAGGAGGAGGAATGAGGGGGACTCTGGGAGGAGGAGGAATGAGGGGGACGAGAAGGAGGAATGAGGGGGACGCTGGGAGGAGGAGGAGGAATGAGGGGGACGCTGGGAGCAATGAAGGGAACGCTGGGAGGAATGAAGGGAACGCTGGGAGGAGGAGGAATGAAGGGAACGCTGGGAGGAGGAGGAAGGAGGGGGACGCTGGGAGGAGGAATGAGGGGGGCGCTGGGAGGAGGAGGAGGAATGAAGGGAACGCTGGGAGGAGGAGGAATGAAGGGAACGCTGGGAGGAGGAGGAATGAGGGGGACGCTGGGAGGAGGAGGAATGAGGGGGATGCTCGGAGGAATGAGGGACGCTGGGATGAGGAATGAGGGGGACGCTGGGAGGAGGAGGGGGAATGAGGGGGTCGCTGGGAGGAAGAGGAGGAATGAAGGGGGACGCTGGGAGGAGGAGGAATGAGGGGGATGCTGAGAGGAGGAGGAATGAGGGGGATGCTCGGAGGAATGAGGGACGCTGGGAGGAGGAATGAGGGGGACGCTGGGAGGAGGAGGGGGAATGAGGGGTTCGCTGGGAGGAAGAGGAGGAATGAGGGGGATGCTGGGAGGAGGAGGAGGAATGAGGGGGACGCTGGGAGGAGGAGGAATGAGGGGGACGCTGGGAGGAGGAGGAATGAGGGGGACGCTGGGAGGAGGAGGAATGAGGGGGACGCTGGGAGGAGGAGGAATGAGGGGGACGCTGGGAGGAGGAGGAGGAATGAGGGGGACGCTGGGAGGAGGAGGAGGAATGAGGGGGACGCTGGGAGGAGGAATGAGGGGGATGCTGGGAGGAGGAGGAGGAATGAGGGGGACGCTGGGAGGAGGAGGAGGAATGAGGGGGACGCTGGGAGGAGGAATGAGGAGGACGCTGGGAGGAGGAGGAATGAGGGGGACGCTGGGAGGAGGAGGAATGAGGGGGACGCTGGGAGGAGGAGGAGGAATGAAGGGAACGCTGGGAGGAAGAGGAGGAATGAGGGGGCCGCTGGGAGGAGGAGGAATGAAGGGAACGCTGGGAGGAGGAGGAGGAATGAGGGGGACGCTGGGAGGAGGAGGAATGAGGGGGACGATGTGAGGAGGAGGAATGAGGGGGACGCTGGGAGGAGGAATGAGGGGGACGCTGGGAGAATGAGGGGCACACTGGGAGGAGGAGGAGGAATGAGGGGGACGCTGGGAGGAGGAGGAATGATGGGGACACTGGGAGGAGGAGGGGGAATGAGGGGGACACTGGGAGGAGGAGGGGGAATGAGGGGGACACTGGGAGGAGGAGGGGGAATTAGGGGGCCGCTGGGAGGAGGAGGAATTAGGGGGCCGCTGGGAGGAGGAGGAATGAGGGGGACGCTGGGAGGAGGAGGGATGAGGGGGACGCTGGGAGGAGGAGGAATGAGGGGGACGCTGGGAGGGGGAGAAGGAGGAATGAGGGGGACGCTGGGAGGAGGAGGAATGAGGGGGACGCTGGGAGGAGGAGGAATGAGGGGGACGCTGGGAGGAGGAGGAATGAGGGGGACGCTGGGAGGGGGAGGAGGAGGAATGAGGGGGACGCTGGGAGGGGGAGGAATGAGGGGGACGCTGGGAGGAGGAGGAATGAGGGGGACGCTGGGAGGAGGAGGAATGAGGGGGACGCTGGGAGGAGGAGGAATGAGGGGGACGCTGGGAGGAGGAGGAATGAGGGGGACGAGAAGGAGGAATGAGGGGGACGAGAAGGAGGAATGAGGGGGACGCTGGGAGGAGGAGGAGGAATGAGAGGGACGCTGGGAGGAGGAGGAGGAATGAAGGGAACGCTGGGAGGAGGAGGAGGAGTGAGGGGGACGCTGGGAGGAGGAGGAATGAGGGGGACGCTGGGAGGAGGAGGAATGAGGGGGACGAGAAGGAGGAATGAGGGGGACGCTGGGAGGAGGAGGAGGAATGAGGGGGACGCTGGGAGGAGGAGGAGGAATGAAGGGAACGCTGGGAGGAATGAAGGGAACGCTGGGAGGAATGAAGGGAACGCTGGGAGGAGGAGGAATGAAGGGAACGCTGGGAGGAGGAGGAAGGAGGGGGACGCTGGGAGGAGGAATGAGGGGGGCGCTGGGAGGAGGAGGAGGAATGAAGGGAACGCTGGGAGGAGGAGGAATGAAGGGAACGCTGGGAGGAGGAGGAATGAGGGGGACGCTGGGAGGAGGAGGAATGAGGGGGATGCTCGGAGGAATGAGGGACGCTGGGATGAGGAATGAGGGGGACGCTGGAAGGAGGAGGGGGAATGAGGGGGTCGCTGGGAGGAAGAGGAGGAATGAAGGGGGACGCTGGGAGGAGGAGGAATGAGGGGGATGCTGAGTGGAGGAGGAATGAGGGGGATGCTCGGAGGAATGAGGGACGCTGGGAGGAGGAATGAGGGGGACGCTGGGAGGAGGAGGGGGAATGAGGGGTTCGCTGGGAGGAAGAGGAGGAATGAGGGGGATGCTGGGAGGAGGAGGAGGAATGAGGGGGACGCTGGGAGGAGGAGGAATGAGGGGTACGCTGGGAGGAGGAGGAATGAGGGGGACGCTGGGAGGAGGAGGAATGAGGGGGACGCTGGGAGGAGGAGGAATGAGGGGGACGCTGGGAGGAGGAGGAGGAATGAGGGGGACGCTGGGAGGAGGAGGAGGAATGAGGGGGCCGCTGGGAGGATGAGGAGGAATGAGGGGGCCGCTGGGAGGAGGAATGAGGGGGACGCTGGGAGGAGGAGGAATGAGGGGGACGCTGGGAGGAGGAGGAATGAGGGGGACGCTGGGAGGAGGAGGAATGAGGGGGACGCTGGGAGGAGGAGTGTCACGGAGCAAAGGTATACGTCTTCCTCCGGAGGATATCTTGAATCAACAGGGACGCAAGAGGTCGGGAGACAACAGCAATTTATTGTAATCCACAAAGTTAGTAGCCGGCGGCGGTCACATCAACCGTAATAACAATAAGTCCACAGAAGTCACAATCCAATGATAACTTTGGTTCCTTGGTCCTGTAACTATATCCTGGCTCTCTGCAGAGCTGTGCACAGGCCGGCTAACACATACTAACTGCAAGCTACAACTATATACTAAACTGTTACTTCCTCTATCTGTGGGTGGGAAGGGCTGAGTCACAGATCCTTCCCCCCTCACCTATACCAAGGAGAGCAGACTCCCTGTCTCTTTTGAACAATGCACAGTCCAACATCTTCTTGGAGACACTGATCAGATTATCTCCACCCATTGTCCTCACTAGTTAGAGGGATTTGCATACAATGTGCTAACACACTAGACCCGAATCAGCCAACTACACACTGATGTTTACAACAGGTTACAGAATACATTCCACATGAAATATATATTACACATTGCCTATTGCCGGACTCTAACCATCCCATGACAACCCCTCCCCCTCTCAAAACATGTGCATGACACAATTTGCCTACACAGGTAAATTGGGGAATGCACATCAGTCTCTATAGCTCATATTTCCTACTGCCGGGATAACCCATCTGTGTTCTGGTGTTGGTTCCCTCGGCGGTACTGAATGGTAAAGTTGTAGGGTTGAAGGGCTGGCATCTGTCAGAAAATCCGGTGGATCCATGTTGGCTTCTCCCTGAGCTTGGCTTCGGGTCACTGCTCCCACAAAGTGGCACTGTAGATTTCCAACATCGTTGCCTAACAGAACATCGGCCGGCAGCCCGCTCATCACACCAATTGTGCATCGTTTTGGTCCATAACCATAGTCGAGTTCCACGGTAGCTTTAGGAATACGTCTTTGAGTACCCCCTGCCAACTTGATAGAAATGCCAGGGCCCTCCTCTAGGGCCTCGGGTCGCACAACTCGGGGGTCCGCTACCGTTAGGAAAGCTCCCGAGTCCCGGAATCCAACAACTGTTCGGCCATCCAGTAGGACCTCCTGCACGTGCTTCCGCTGAAGGTTTGCGGGATGTGTGGCGGAAGGCTGAATCCCATAGACCCCTGGAGGTGGAACAGATGTGTCATTCATGGAGTCATCTGGAAATGGGGCCAAACTTTCTGTCCTAGGAGTGGTTCCCAGGTAGTGAATAGGCCGGGATGCCACGGTGGCCCGTGCCCCCATGTTAACAGGGCAACTAGCTTGCAAATGTCCAGGCCGCCCGCACCCAAAACATCTGCGCTCTAGCATTCTTCCAGTAGGTCGTTGTCTAGGGACAGGGTTGTTCATAGCTGGAGGCCGATGGGCTGGGACAGGGGTAGAGGGGGAATTGTAATCCTGAGGCCGGGCACGAAAGGTGGGTGGCTGGCTGAAGGGTGTCTGGCGGACTGTGGTAGTTTTCCGCTCCTCTGCAAACAACCTCTTCCACTGCGGCTTGATGGTCAGGCCCTCATCTGCAAGGGAAGCAGCTTGCTCAACTGTGGCTGGGTTCCGTTCCAGCACCCACTCACGGATCTCAGCGGGGCACTGGGAAAAGAACTGTTCCTTAAGTATGACTTGGAGGATCTTATCGACTGTGACAGCCTCCTCTCCTTCTAGCCAGCGCTTGCATGCTTGCTTCAACTTGTGGGCGAACATGTGGAAGGAGCTTCCCCATTGTAAGACAAAGAGCGGAACTGAACTCGGTAGGATTCTGGAGTGACTGCATAATACTTCTGCACCGCTCTTTTAATGGCCTCATAGTCCCGCTGATCACTAGGGTCCATGGCTCTGAGAGCTTCCGCAGCCCCATCTCGTAGGTGCCCCACCAGATACCGGACCCAATCCTTCTCTGGGACTTCCATCAGGCGGCACTGGTGTTCGAAGTCCTGAAAATATCCATCAACATCCCCAGCCGCTTCCTCAAAGGTCTTGAAGTGTTTATGGGAGACATATGGTGGTTCTCTCACTGTTGGGCTGGGGGTCGACGTTTGATTATAATTCCTCATAGTTATCTCAGCCATTCGCATTTCATGCGCCATTCTTTCCTTTTCATGCGCCATTCTCTGTTCCTCCTTCTCCGTTTCCTGAGCCCTCTGTAATGCTCTACTCCTTTGCTCTGCAGTTGCTCCTAGCCCCAGCACTGCCAATTCCTCCTCATACAAAACAACCCATCTGCTCTTTTGGGTCTGTACCTGCCACTCCTGTATCTCTCCAGTCTCCTGGGGGCAGCCCTCCTCATGGTCGCTTTGCAGGGTCATCTCCTCCAGTGCCTCGATCAGTTGATCTTTCGTTCTTCCCTGGTAACTCAGGTTTAGTTCCCGGGCCCTTAATTTTAGACTTGCCATAGTCCAGTTCCTGTATTCTGAGGTTGTGGCTCCATTAATCGCTGAGCTGCTGTAGTCCATCTCGCTGTCCGCTGTTGATCCCACCGCTGCCAACCAATTGTCACGGAGCAAAGGTATACGTCTTCCTCCGGATGGTCTTTTGAATCAACACGGACGCAAGAGGTCGGGAGACAACAGCAATTTATTGTAATCCACAAAGTTAGTAGCCGGCGGCGGTCACATCAACTGTAATAACAATAAGTCCACAGAAGTCACAATCCAATGATAACTTTGGTTCCTTGGTCCTGTAACTAAATCCTGGCTCTCTGCAGAGCTGTGCACAGGCCGGCTAACACATACTAACTGCAAGCTACAACTATATACTAAACTGTTACTTCCTCTATCTGTGGGTGGGAAGGGCTGAGTCACAGATCCTTCCCCCCTCACCTATACCAAGGAGAGCAGACTCCCTGTCTCTTTTGAACAATGCACAGTCCAACATCTTCTTGGAGACACTGATCAGATTATCTCCACCCATTGTCCTCACTAGTTAGAGGGATTTGCATACAATGTGCTAACACACTAGACCCGAATCAGCCAACTACACACTGATGTTTACAACAGGTTACAGAATACATTCCACATGGAATATATATTACACATTGCCTATTGCCGGACTCTAACCATCCCATGACAAGGAGGAATGAGGGGGACGCTGGGAGGAGGAGGAATGAGGGGGACGAGAAGGAGGAATGAGGGGGACGCTGGGAGGAGGAGGAGGAATGAGAGGGACGCTGGGAGGAGGAGGAGGAATGAAGGGAACGCTGGGAGGAGGAGGAGGAATGAGGGGGACGCTGGGAGGAGGAGGAATGAGGGGGACGCTGGGAGGAGGAGGAATGAGGGGGACGAGAAGGAGGAATGAGGGGGACGCTGGGAGGAGGAGGAGGAATGAGGGGGACGCTGGGAGGAGGAGGAGGAATGAAGGGAACGCTGGGAGGAATGAAGGGAACGCTTGGAGGAATGAAGGGAACGCTGGGAGGAGGAGGAAGGAGGGGGACGCTGGGAGGAGGAATGAGGGGGGCGCTGGGAGGAGGAGGAGGAATGAAGGGAACGCTGGGAGGAGGAGGAATGAAGGGAACGCTGGGAGGAGGAGGAATGAGGGGGACGCTGGGAGGAGGAGGAATGAGGGGGATGCTCGGAGGAATGAGGGACGCTGGGATGAGGAATGAGGGGGACGCTGGGAGGAGGAGGGGGAATGAGGGGGTCGCTGGGAGGAAGAGGAGGAATGAAGGGGGACGCTGGGAGGAGGAGGAATGAGGGGGATGCTGAGAGGAGGAGGAATGAGGGGGATGCTCGGAGGAATGAGGGACGCTGGGAGGAGGAATGAGGGGGACGCTGGGAGGAGGAGGGGGAATGAGGGGTTCGCTGGGAGGAAGAGGAGGAATGAGGGGGATGCTGGGAGGAGGAGGAGGAATGAGGGGGACGCTGGGAGGAGGAGGAATGAGGGGGACGCTGGGAGGAGGAGGAATGAGGGGGACGCTGGGAGGAGGAGGAATGAGGGGGACGCTGGGAGGAGGAGGAATGAGGGGGACGCTGGGAGGAGGAGGAGGAATGAGGGGGACGCTGGGAGGAGGAGGAGGAATGAGGGGGACGCTGGGAGGATGAGGAGGAATGAGGGGGCCGCTGGGAGGAGGAATGAGGGGGACGCTGGGAGGGGGAGGAGGAGGAATGAGGGGGACGCTGGGAGGAGGAGGAATGAGGGGGACGCTGGGAGGAGGAATTAGGGGGACGCTGGGAGGGGGAGGAGGAGGAATGAGGGGGCCGCTGGGAGGAGGAATGAGGGGGACGCTGGGAGGAGGAGGAATGAGGAGGACGCTGGGAGAATGAGGGGGAATGAAGGGAACGCTGGATGGAGTAGGGGTACATAGTCTTTGTTGCGAGCCTTGGTCCCCCCCCCCATTATGCTGCCATGTATGTGACCAGTCACCCCTTTGTGTCTTCTCCGCAGGCTCAGGAGCGCTGCCCTGGTGTGAGCAATAAGCCGTACGTGTGTGAGAGCGGACACTGCTGCGGGGAGAGCGGCTGCTGCACCTACTACTACGAGCTGTGGTGTAAGTATACGGTACCCTATATACTGTGTACAGCGCCGCACCTATATACTGTGTACAGCGCCGCACCTATATACTGTGTACGAGCTGTGGTACTCATCAGGAGCATGTCCAGGTGTTGTAGGGAGGTCATACAGACCCGTGGAGGTCACACACACTACTCAGCCTCATCAGGAGCATGTCCAGGTGTTGTAGGGAGGTCATACAGACACGTGGAGGTCACACACACTACTCAGCCTCATCAGGAGCATGTCCAGGTGTTGTAGGGAGGTCATACAGACACGTGGAGGTCACACACACTACTCAGTCTCATCAGGAGCATGTCCAGGTGTTGTAGGGAGGTCATACAGACCCGTGGAGGTCACACACACTACTCAGCCTCATCAGGAGCATGTCCAGGTGTTGTAGGGAGGTCATACAGGCCCGTGGAGGTCACACACACTACTCAGCCTCATCAGGAGCATGTCCAGGTGTTGTAGGGAGGTCATACAGACACGTGGAGGTCACACACACTACTCAGCCTCATCAGGAGCATGTCCAGGTGTTGTAGGGAGGTCATACAGACCCGTGGAGGTCACACACACTACTCAGCCTCATCAGGAGCATGTCCAGGTGTTGTAGGGAGGTCATACAGACCCGTGGAGGTCACACACACTACTCAGCCTCATCAGGAGCATGTCCAGGTGTTGTAGGGAGGTCATACAGGCCCGGGGAGGTCACACACACTACTCAGCCTCATCAGGAGCATGCCCAGGTGTTGTAGGGAGGTCATACAGGCCTGTGGAGGTCACACACACTACTCAGCCTCATCAGGAGCATGTCCAGGTGTTGTAGGGAGGTCATACAGACACGTGGAGGTCACACACACTACTCAGCCTCATCAGGAGTATGTCCAGGTGTTGTAGGGAGGTCATACAGACACGTGGAGGTCACATACACTACTCAGTCTCATCAGGAGCATGTCCAGGTGTTGTAGGGAGGTCATACAGACACGTGGAGGTCACACACACTACTCAGCCTCATCAGGAGCATGTCCAGGTGTTGTAGGGAGGTCATACAGGACCGGGGAGGTCATACACACTACTCAGCCTCATCAGGAGCATGTCCAGGTGTTGTAGGGAGGTCATACAGACACGTAGAGGTCACACACACTACTCAGCCTCATCAGGAGCATGTCCAGGTGTTGTAGGGAGGTCATACAGACACGTGGAGGTCACACACACTACTCAGCCTCATCAGGAGCATGTCCAGGTGTTGTAGGGAGGTCATACAGGCCCGGGGAGGTCACACACACTACTCAGCCTCATCAGGAGCATGCCGAGGTGTTGTAGGGAGGTCATACAGACACGTGGAGGTCACACACACTACTCAGCCTCATCAGGAGCATGTCCAGGTGTTGTAGGGAGGTCATACAGACACGTAGAGGTCACACACACTACTCAGCCTCATCAGGAGCATGTCCAGGTGTTGTAGGGAGGTCATACAGACACGTGGAGGTCACACACACTACTCAGTCTCATCAGGAGCATGTCCAGGTGTTGTAGGGAGGTCATACAGACACGTGGAGGTCACACACACTACTCAGTCTCATCAGGAGCATGTCCAGGTGTTGTAGGGAGGTCATACAGGCCCGGGGAGGTCACACACACTACTCAGCCTCATACTGACCACTCTTATGGACATTACATCACAGTGGGATCAGCCTGTAGTGGGGTTTTCCACTTTGATTTTTTTTGGGGGACTCCAAATCCATTCAGGCCTCCATGGGGTAATAAATGTGATTTCCATTGATGATTTTTGTGGGATTTTGTTGTCATCACACTCATCTATGTACAGAACAAACAATGAGAAGATTTCATTCCTTCACATCCTGGAGGTTACTGGAGGGGCCTTTATTTGTTTGAGCAGTGTAGTGTATACAGCTGTGATATATGTATACTCTGCTCTATATACTATACATCCCCTGTACCTATATACTGTGTATGAGCTGTGATATATGTATACTCTGTTCTATATACTATACATCCCCTGTACCTATATACTGTGTATGAGCTGTGGTGTAAGTATCCCTTCTCCTTCTCTATATACCATACATTCCCCTCACCTATATACTCTGTAGGGCCCCTCACGTCTGTACTTGATCCCTTTACAGGGTTCTGGCTGCTGTGGACTGTTTTGATCCTTCTCAGTTGTTGCTGCGCCTATCGCCATCGACGCGCCAAACTCCGCCTACAACATCAGCAGAGGCAACGTGAGATTAACCTCATTGCCTACCACCGTGCCTGCCATTACCCGCCATCTATGCTGGACCTCAGTAAGTGGCAGTAAAGGGGGGTATTGTTATTAGGATCGACTCTTGTGTGTCTAGTGTAGTGGTGTAGTAGTAGTAGTAGAAGTGTCACTCCTGGGATCTCTGCGGTGTAGCAGTGTCAATCTCGGGATGTTGTCTTGTGCGGGGCCACTGTTACTCTCGGGATCTTGTCTTGTGTGGGGCCGCTGTTACTCTCGGGATCTTGTCTTGTGCGGAGCCGCTGTTACTCTCGGGATCTTGTCTTGTGTCGGGCTGCTGTTACTCTCGGGATCTTGTCTTGTGCGGGGCCGCTGTTGCTCCCGGAATCTTGTCTTGTGTCGGGCTGCTGTTACTCTTGGGATCTTGTCTTGTGTGGGGCCGCTGTTGCTCCCGGGATCTTGTCTTGTGTCGGGCTGCTGTTACTTTTGGGATCTTGTCTTGTGTGGGGCCGCTCTTACTCTCGGGATCTTGTCTTGTGTCGGGCTGCTGTTACTTTTGGGATCTTGTCTTGTGCGGGGCCGCTGTTGCTCCCGGGATCCTGTCTTGTGCGGGGCCGCTGTTGCTCCCGGGATCCTGTCTTGTGCGGGGCCGCTGTTGCTCCCGGGATCTTGTCTTGTGCTGGGCTGCTGTTACTTTTGGGATCTTGTCTTGTGCGGGGCCGCTGTTACTCTCGGGATCTTGTCTTGTGCGGGGCCGCTGTTACTCTCGGGATCTTGTCTTGTGCGGGGCCGCTGTTACTCTCGGGATCTTGTCTTGTGCGGGGCCGCTGTTGCTCCCGGAATCTTGTCTTGTGTCGGGCTGCTGTTACTCTTGGGATCTTGTCTTGTGTGGGGCCGCTGTTGCTCCCGGGATCTTGTCTTGTGTCGGGCTGCTGTTACTTTTGGGATCTTGTCTTGTGTGGGGCCACTCTTACTCTCGGGATCTTGTCTTGTGTCGGGCTGCTGTTACTTTTGGGATGTTGTCTTGTGCGGGGCCGCTGTTACTCTCCGGATCTTTTCTTGTGTGGGGCCGCTGTTACTCTCGGGATCTTGTCTTGTGTCGGGCTGCTGTTACTTTTGGGATCTTGTCTTGTGCGGGGCCGCTGTTGCTCCCGGGATCTTGTCTTGTGCGGGGCCGCTGTTGCTCCTGGGATCTTGTCTTGTGCCGGGCTGCTGTTACTTTTGGGATCTTGTCTTGTGTGGGGCCGCTGTTACTCTCGGGATCTTGTCTTGTGCGGGGCCGCTGTTACTCTCGGGATCTTGTCTTGTGCAGGGCCGCTGTTGCTCCCGGGATCTTGTCTTGTGCGTGGCCGCTGTTGCTCCCGGGATCTTGTCTTGTGTCGGGCTGCTACTTTTGGGATCTTGTCTTGTGTGGGGCCGCTGTTACTCTCGGGATCTTGTCTTGTGCGGGCCCACTGTTACTCTCGGGATCTTGTCTTGTGCGGGGCCGCTGTTGCTCTCGGGATCTTGTCTTGTGCGGGGCCGCTGTTGCTCCCGGGATCTTGTCTTGTGCGGGGCCGCTGTTGCTCCCGGGATCTTGTCTTGTGCGGGGCCGCTGTTGCTCCCGGGATCTTGTCTTGTGCGGGGCCGCTGTTGCTCCCGGGATCTTGTCTTGTGCGGGGCCGCTGTTGCTCCCGGGATCTTGTCTTGTGCGGGGCCGCTGTTGCTCCCGGGATCTTGTCTTGTGCCGGGCCGCTGTTGCTCCCGGGATCTTGTCTTGTGCCGGGCCGCTGTTGCTCCCGGGATCTTGTCTTGTGTGGGGCCGCTGTTGCTCCCGGGATCTTGTCTTGTGTCGGGCTGCTACTTTTGGGATCTTGTCTTGTGTGGGGTCGCTGTTACTCTCGGGATCTTGTCTTGTGCGGGGCCGCTGTTACTCTCGGGATCTTGTCTTGTGCGGGGCCGCTGTTGCTCCCGGGATCTTGTCTTGTGCCGGGCCGCTGTTGCTCCCGGGATCTTGTCTTGTGCCGGGCCGCTGTTGCTCCCGGGATCTTGTCTTGTGTCGGGCTGCTACTTTTGGGATCTTGTCTTGTGTGGGGCCGCTGTTACTCTCGGGATCTTGTCTTGTGCGGGGCCGCTGTTACTCTCGGGATCTTGTCTTGTGCGGGGCCGCTGTTACTCTCGGGATCTTGTCTTGTGCGGGGCCGCTGTTGCTCCCGGAATCTTGTCTTGTCGGGCTGCTGTTACTCTTGGGATCTTGTCTTGTGTGGGGCCGCTGTTGCTCCCGGGATCTTGTCTTGTGTCGGGCTGCTGTTACTTTTGGGATCTTGTCTTGTGTGGGGCCACTCTTACTCTCGGGATCTTGTCTTGTGTCGGGCTGCTGTTACTTTTGGGATGTTGTCTTGTGCGGGGCCGCTGTTACTCTCCGGATCTTTTCTTGTGTGGGGCCGCTGTTACTCTCGGGATCTTGTCTTGTGTCGGGCTGCTGTTACTTTTGGGATCTTGTCTTGTGCGGGGCCGCTGTTGCTCCCGGGATCTTGTCTTGTGCGGGGCCGCTGTTGCTCCCGGGATCTTGTCTTGTGCCGGGCTGCTGTTACTTTTGGGATCTTGTCTTGTGTGGGGCCGCTGTTACTCTCGGGATCTTGTCTTGTGCGGGGCCGCTGTTACTCTCGGGATCTTGTCTTGTGCAGGGCCGCTGTTGCTCCCGGGATCTTGTCTTGTGCGTGGCCGCTGTTGCTCCCGGGATCTTGTCTTGTGTCGGGCTGCTACTTTTGGGATCTTGTCTTGTGTGGGGCCGCTGTTACTCTCGGGATCTTGTCTTGTGCGGGCCCACTGTTACTCTCGGGATCTTGTCTTGTGCGGGGCCGCTGTTGCTCTCGGGATCTTGTCTTGTGCGGGGCCGCTGTTGCTCCCGGGATCTTGTCTTGTGCGGGGCCGCTGTTGCTCCCGGGATCTTGTCTTGTGCGGGGCCGCTGTTGCTCCCGGGATCTTGTCTTGTGCGGGGCCGCTGTTGCTCCCGGGATCTTGTCTTGTGCGGGGCCGCTGTTGCTCCCGGGATCTTGTCTTGTGCCGGGCCGCTGTTGCTCCCGGGATCTTGTCTTGTGCCGGGCCGCTGTTGCTCCCGGGATCTTGTCTTGTGCCGGGCCGCTGTTGCTCCCGGGATCTTGTCTTGTGTCGGGCTGCTACTTTTGGGATCTTGTCTTGTGTGGGGTCGCTGTTACTCTCGGGATCTTGTCTTGTGCGGGGCCGCTGTTACTCTCGGGATCTTGTCTTGTGCGGGGCCGCTGTTGCTCCCGGGATCTTGTCTTGTGCCGGGCCGCTGTTGCTCCCGGGATCTTGTCTTGTGTCGGGCTGCTACTTTTGGGATCTTGTCTTGTGTGGGGCCGCTGTTACTCTCGGGATCTTGTCTTGTGCGGGGCCGCTGTTACTCTCGGGATCTTGTCTTGTGCGGGGCCGCTGTTGCTCCCGGGATCTTGTCTTGTGCCGGGCCGCTGTTGCTCCCGGGATCTTGTCTTGTGCCGGGCCGCTGTTGCTCCCGGGATCTTGTCTTGTGCCGGGCCGCTGTTGCTCCCGGGATCTTGTCTTGTGTCGGGCTGCTACTTTTGGGATCTTGTCTTGTGTGGGGCCGCTGTTACTCTCGGGATCTTGTCTTGTGCGGGGCCGCTGTTACTCTCGGGATCTTGTCTTGTGTGGGGCCGCTGTTACTCTCGGGATCTTGTCTTGTGCGGGGCCGCTGATACTCTCGGGATCTTGTCTTGTGCGGGGCCGCTGTTGCTCCCGGGATCTTGTCTTGTGTGGGGCCGCTGTTACTCTCGGGATCTTGTCTTGTGCGGGGCCGCTGTTGCTCCCGGGATCTTGTCTTGTGCGGGGCCGCTGTTGCTCCCAGATCTAATAGTAACCTGTTCCCTTTTTGGTGTTTTTGTACAGGGGTGCTGTCATCCTTTAAGCTTCCAGCCTATGAGGAGGTGGCGTATCGGCCGACTACCCCTCCGCCACCCTACAGCTCCGTCCTTACCCAGCTGGGTCTCCCGTCCTCCTCTTCGCCCCCTCCCTCGGACCCTCCCTCCTTCTCGCCTAGCTCTGACCATTCCAGCAGCTGCTCGTGTACGTCAGGCTGCATGTTATCTGGGAGCAGCTCCTTCTCCGTGCAGGTGACAGATGAGACCGGCACCAGCCTGGGCAGCGCGGCCAGTGACAGCAGGAGCTGGGATCGGACCCCCGAGGAGGAGGAGGAGCAGGGGGCTTGTGGCCAGGTGCGCTCCTTTCAGAAGCAGACTGCCTTCTCCTCCTATGTGGATTTCTTTGATTCTCATCAATGCTGGGACATTGAGGAGGAGGACGAGGAGGCCGAGGAAGAACATTATCGGCAGCGGAGGCTGACCGGGGACTCGGGGATCGAGGTCTGCCTCTGCCAAGTGAAGGGAGAAGATGGAGAAGACAGCGGGCAGGTGCACGACCATCCGGCCTGTGCACAGAGAAGTAAATCCACAGAGTCTCCGGTGGACAAGGGGGACACAGAACCCAACTCTCCAACCACAGCGAGCACAGGAGCAGCAGATGAATACATGTAGCGGTGCCGAATACCCTGCCACTAGTGGGCGTGCATTGGACGGTTATTTGATGCTGCAGGGTCCTAGTTACCATTCCTGTCATGTGACTGATCTAACATCTGTGTTGGTTGGAGACCCTGGCCCTCACTTTCAGGATTCTAGGGGGTCACTGCCATGAGCTTTCTCGTAGATCCATCCTAGTATGTTCTTCATATGGTCAGTAATGGTGAGCAGTGGGGGAGGGGGGGTCTATATATACTGTTGTATATGATGGAGTGTGCGTTACCACCAAATAAAGCTGTAACGGGAGCAGCGCTCTCTAGTGGTCGCACAGTGCAAGTACTGGGGATTGTAGGAGTCTGTACTGGGAGGGAAGGAGCTTTCTCTGCACACTGGCACCAGGTGACTCGGCGCAGCCCCCAGACCCTCCCTGATCAGAAAGTGATGTCATCCGTATGGGCATCTGGCCACTCCACCAGGTACAGAGCGCTCTGCCCACCTGTGCGCCATAGAGAGCAGGAAGCCCGGGGGACTGTGGGACCAAGCGACCTCCCACGAGAGGCTGCTCTCAGGTTTGCGATTGTAGTTCTGTCACTCACTGTGCGCAACTTTGGGCCCCGCTATACAAGAAAGACGTAAGTGAACGAGAAAGAGTGCAAAGACGGGCAACCAAAATTATTAGGGGGATGGGAGGACTGGAGGACAACAAGAGGTTAACAGACTGGGGGTTATTCACTTTAGAGAAAAGACTAGACCGGTGACAAGGGGACGTCCTCTACACCTAGACCGGTGACAGTGACAAGGGGACGTCCTCTACACCTAGACCGGTGACAAGGGGACGTCCTCTAGACCGGTGACAGTGACAAGAGGACGTCCTCTACACCTAGACCGGTGACAAGGGGACGTCCTCTACACCTAGACCGGTGACAGTGACAAGGGGACGTCCTCTACACCTAGACCGGTGACAGTGACAAGGGGACGTCCTCTACACCTAGACCGGTGACAAGGGGACGTCCTCTACACCTAGACCGGTGACAGTGACAAGGGGACGTCCTCTACACCTAGACCGGTGACAAGGGGACGTCCTCTACACCTAGACCGGTGACAAGGGGACGTCCTCTACACCTAGACCGGTGACAGTGACAAGGGGACGTCCTCTACACCTAGACCGGTGACAGTGACAAGGGGACGTCCTCTACACCTAGACCGGTGACAAGGGGACGTCCTCTACACCTAGACCGGTGACAGTGACAAGGGGACGTCCTCTACACCTAGACCGGTGACAAGGGGACATCCTCTACACCTAGACCGGTGACAAGGGGACGTCCTCTAGACCGGTGACAGTGACAAGAGGACGTCCTCTACACCTAGACCGGTGACAAGGGGACGTCCTCTACACCTAGACCGGTGACAAGGGGACGTCCTCTACACCTAGACCGGTGACAAGGGGACGTCCTCTACACCTAGACCGGTGACAAGGGGACGTCCTCTACACCTAGACCGGTGACAAGGGGACGTCCTCTACACCTAGACCGGTGACAAGGGGACTTCCTCTAGACCGGTGACAGTGACAAGAGGACGTCCTCTACACCTAGACCGGTGACAAGGGGACGTCCTCTACACCTAGACCGGTGACAGTGACAAGGGGACGTCCTCTACACCTAGACCGGTGACAAGGGGACGTCCTCTAGACCGGTGACAGTGACAAGAGGACGTCCTCTACACCTAGACCGGTGACAAGGGGACGTCCTCTACACCTAGACCGGTGACAAGGGGACGTCCTCTACACCTAGACCTGTGACGGTGACAAGGGGACGTCCTCTACACCTAGACCGGTGACAACGGGACGTCCTCTACACCTAGACCGGTGACAAGGAGACGTCCTCTACACCTAGACCGGTGACAAGGAGATGTCCTCTACACCTAGACCTGTGACGGTGACAAGGGGACGTCCTCTACACCTAGACCGGTGACAAGGGGACGTCCTCTAGACCGGTGACAAGGAGACGTCCTCTAGACCGGTGACAAGGGGACGTCCTCTACACCTAGACCGGTGACAAGGAGACGTCCTCTACACCTAGACCGGTGACAAGGGGACGTCCTCTACACCTAGACCGGTGACAAGGGGACGTCCTCTACACCTAGACCTGTGACGGTGACAAGGGGACGTCCTCTACACCTAGACCGGTGACAAGGGGACGTCCTCTACACCTAGACCGGTGACAAGGAGACGTCCTCTACACCTAGACCTGTGACGGTGACAAGGGGACATCCTCTAGACCGGTGACAAGGGGACGTCCTCTACACCTAGACCGGTGATAAGGAGACGTCCTCTACACCTAGACCTGTGACGGTGACAAGGAGACGTCCTCTACACCTAGACCGGTGACAAGGAGACGTCCTCTACACCTAGACCGGTGACAAGGAGACGTCCTCTACACCTAGACCAGGGGACAGTGACAAGGGGACATCCTCTACACCTAGACCAGGGACAAGGGGACGTCCTCTAGACCGGTGACAGGGACAAGGGGACGTCCTCTACGCCTAGACCAATGACAAGGGGACGTCCTCTACACCTAGACCAGTGACAGGGAGATGTCCTCTACACCTAGACCAGTGACAAGGGGACGTCTTCTAGACCGGTGACAGGGACAAGGGGACGTCCTCTACGCCTAGACCAATGACAAGGGGACGTCCTCTACACCTAGACCAGTGACAGGGGGATGTCCTCTACACCTAGACCTCTACGTCTGGATGAGAGAAAGTTTCACCAGAAACATAGAAGGGGATTCTTCACAGTAAGAACAGCGAGGCTCTGGAACCCTCTGCCTCAGGACGTGGTGATGGCGGATTCATTGCACAAGCTCAAAGAGAGCCTGGATGCCTTTCTTGAAGAGAACAACATTACAGGTTATGGACTCTAGATTACAGGGACACGTTGATCCAGGGTTTTATACTGACTGACAGATTGGATTCGGGAAGGAATTTTTCCCCTGAAATGGGGCAATTGGCCGGAGCCTCATGGGGTTTTTTTGCCTTCCTCTGGATCAGCATTGTAGGGTTACAATCTACTATGTAGCTACAGTCGGACATTGTTCTTTCTCACATGTACAGGCTTTAGTAGGCGAAAGGAGGAGACAATCACGTGGGTGAGAGGGAGGACTTTAATAACGGCTGCACATGGCAGAGAAGGTGCCCGAACCAGCAGGACACGGTGACAGTGCGCACAATGTACCACAGTGTGAACCAGATCCATCACCTCCCGGCTACTAATAGTTCAAGTTTTAGTTCCCTCCCCCACCTCATGCATATGGCTATATTACAGCTGTGTACAGCCTCACAGTAGTGCTCTTATGGATTCCATACAACCCAAGCAGTCCACAGCATCGGTCACATGTACAGGCCTTCAATATTCTTCTGCCATTACCAGCACGATGAGTGAGCTCCAGCCAGTGAACGGGTGAGAGCCTTGGCCATGACCCGTCTGGTCATTGTACTGTTCCCATAAGAAGCCGCTCTTGATGTACTGTCTATATAGATTGGAGATCAGGTTGGTGCGAAGCTCCCGGTACAAGCCTAGTGCCCGCTCCCGATAGGGTCCATCCAGCTGACTGTACCTGTGCAGGGCACTGACCAGCAGGTAATTGATATTAATCCATATGGGGCCCCTCCAGTAGGGGGGGTCGTGTTCTGTGTTACGCTGCATAAACATTGGACTGCTCTTCGACAAGGATCGGATACCGTACGGCGTCCACAACCTGTCCGCATCTCTCACATGATCCATAAGGCGACCGAGCTTTGGGGAGTCCGGAGATAGTACCTGTAACAGGAAGGGGAAGAGGGAGACGTAGCCAAGGGCACCCACAAACTGCAGTTTTGGGGATTTTCTCACTACTCTAATCAATCTTGGAGGTGGGACACTGCGAGGGTCTTGACCAGGAACTGGCCGAAAATGCTCCCATTCCAAGGCCACATTCTGGGTGTGATTGCCGTAATCTGCATAGGCTCCAAGTCGCTCAGACCAATGGAGCTTGTCCAATAAAGAGTTGTCTGCGAGTGCCATGTGATACTCCTTATAGCGCGCCCCATCTTCTCCAAGCAGATCGCTAATGGTGGCCATTACTTCAGATGCCAAGGTCATCCAACAGCGCAGGTCGACGTGACGTTCATCATCAGATGGATGCGATGCTCGAGGATAGTCATCCAAGCCAGAGGTTAGAGTCTTGGGGTTCAGGAAACGTAAGGTGTCCCGATCCCTTCCACGCCACCGGTAGGTATACGGGAGAAGCCCATTCTGAGTGTTGTTGAACCAGCTGTACCAGGTCTGCAAGCGAGGATAGGCTCTGCGAAGAAGCTGCAGCCCCTCAGATGACACTTCCCTGTCCGCCAGCAGCTGCCGCAAAGCCAAGAACAGGGTGGGGGGGTTGGCATTTTCATCCCACTGAACTACAAATTCAGCTGGAACTTTACTACGAGCCTCAGGTCCCAGGATCTGCTCACGAGGAATCCAGCCATCTGCATTCATCAAGTCCAGCCAATGTGCGAGGGACTGCCAGGCCAATGGGGGGCTCCACCGAGCAATAAGCAACAAATGGAAACCTTCATCCCACAGGAAGCCTCGGGGAAAGAATGAGCGGGATGGGACGGCAGTATAGAGGGGGGCCGGGGGATAGGAGGCAGGTTCTGGGTTGTACCGCGATCGAACTAAGGAGCTACCATAGAAGTAGCCCATCCCACCCAACATGTTGGACAAGGCAGCTTGGGCAAAGGACACTTGCTCCGCAATAAAACCTTTTTCCTCAAGACGGAACCGTTCCCGGAAGCGATCCTCCATGGTTTTCTTGTGCTTCTCCAGTTCAGTAGAGAAAGCAACACCAGAGAGTGGTCCGGGCCGCTGAGCGAAGCTGTCCGACTCGAACAGGATCTCCACCTGAGCGGGAAGATACAGGGTGACCTGGTGAATTATAATGTGTGAGTGGTCGGAGCCGGGATGGGATGGGGGATGATGGATATCCAGGCCAAAGTAGCGGCGCTTGGGCCCAGTATCGGCTGCAGGGTGGCTGAAGCGGTCCCTCATACTGCTCCGAACAACGTCCGTGATGTGGTGGAGTCCGGGGCAAACCGTCACCAGATGGTTGTAGCTGTGAAGAGAGAAGAGCGGGTCAGCCCGGGAGTGGAGGGGACTATCGCTACCTCCTATACAGGGCCTTGTAAAAGTCCTCACCCCCCTGTATACTCCTCATATTGTATTATATATCCCCTCATTCATGTATCATATACATATATAATACAGTATGAGGAGTATACAGGGGGTGAAGACTTTTGCACCTCACTGGTCAGATGATTATTGGATTACAATGTTGATAATTATCTGATACTTTGTGTTGTTATTGCCGAAAATCTCCAGAAAATCCATTGTAGTTTGGTTGGGACAAAATGCAACAAAGGTGAAGGGGTGTGAGGACTTTTACAAGTAACTGTATATGTGACCCTACAGAAAAGGTCTCCTATATAAGTGCCCCTATAGAAGGGAAGCTATAGGTGGCCTTACAGAAGAGCAGTCACGCCCTCTATACCGGCCCCTATATCTATACTGGGTGACCCCTGAGGACATCACAGAGCGTTGGGACTATGTACCTTATATGTCCGCTGGCGCCTCCTTGGGCCCTGGGAATGTGGATAGTGAACCTGCCGAGCTCTTCAGATGTGCCCGTCACCGAGCTTAGCCGACCACTGCCATCCACATGAGGGGTCAGCGAGCCCTGACCATCTGTGGCCACATAGAAAAAGATGGACACCAGCTGGGCCGGGGATGAGGGATCCTAAGGGGAGAGAAAAGTGGTCATCACATGGAAGATAACAGGTCATATGTCGTCACCCAGCCTATCATCACCCGGCACAGGCCACGTCACCCAGCCTATCATCACCCGGCACAGGCCACGTCACCCAGCCTATCACCACCCGGCACAGGCCACGTCACCCAGCCTATCGTCACCCGGCACAGGCCACGTCACCCAGCCTATCGTCACCCGGCACAGGCCACGTCACCCAGCCTATCGTCACCCGGCACAGGCCACGTCACCCAGCCTATCGTCACCTGGCACAGGCGACGTCACCCACAGCCTATCGTCACCCGGCACAGGCCACGTCACCCAGCCTATCGTCACCCGGCACAGGCCACGTCACCCAGCCTATCGTCACCTGGCACAGGCGACGTCACCCAGCCTATCGTCACCCGGCACAGGCCACGTCACCCAGCCTATCGTCACCCGGCACAGGCCACGTCACCCAGCCTATCGTCACCCGGCACAGGCCACGTCACCCAGCCTATCATCACCTGGCACAGGCCACATCAACCAGTCTATCATCACCCGGTACAGACCATATCACCAAGCCTATCATCACCCGGCCTATCATCACCCGGCACAGGCCACTTCACCTAGCCTATCATCACCCGGCACAGACCACCTCACCCAGCCTATCATCACCCGATACACACCAGGTCACACAGCCTATCAACACCCAGCACAGGCCACGTCACTCAGCCTATCATCAACCAGCACAGGTCACTTTACCCCACCTATCATCACCCGGCACAGACCATATCACCCAGCCTATAATCACCCCGCACAGGCCACGTCACCCAGCCTATCATCACCCTGCACACACCATGTCACCCAGCCTATCATTACCCAGCCTATCATCACCCGGCACAGGCCACTTCACCCAGCCTATCATCAGCCGATACACACCAGGTCACACAGCCTATCAACACCCAGCACAGGCCACGTCACCTGGCACAGGCCATGTCACCCAGCCTATCATCACCAGGCACAAGCCACGTCGCCCAGCCTATCATCACCTGGCACAGGCCATGTCACCCAGCCTATCATCACCTGGCACAGGCCACGTCGCCCAGCCTATCATCACCTGGCACAGGCCACGTCGCCCAGCCTATCATCACCTGGCACAGGCCACGTCGCCCAGCCTATCATCACCTGGCACAGGCCACGTCACCCAGCCTATCATCACCCGGCACAGGCCACTTCACCTAGCCTATCATCACCCGGCACAGACCCTATCACCACTCAGCCTATCATCACCCGGCACAGGCCACGTGGCCCAGCCTATCATCACCCGGCACAGACCGTATCACCCAGCCTATCATCACCCCGCACAGGCCACGTCACCCAGCCTATCATTACCCAGCCTATCAACACCCGGCACAGGCCACGTCACCCAGCCTATCATTACCCAGCCTATCATCACCCAGCACAGGCCACGTCACCCAGCCTATCATCAACCAGCACAGGTCACTTTACCCCACCTATCATCACCCGGCACAGACCATATCATCCAGCCTATCATCACCCGCCACAGAACATATCACCCAACCTATCATCACCCCGCACACACCACGTCACCAAGCCTATCATCACCTGGCACAGGCCACTTCACATAGCCTATCAACACCCTGCACAGACTATATCACCCAGCCTACAGTGCCTACAAGTAGTATTCAACCCCCTGTAGATTTAGCAGGTTTGATAAGATGCAAATAAGTTGGAGCCTTCAAACTTCAAACAAGAGCAGGATTTAGTAACAGATACATAAATCTTACAAACCAAAAAGTTCTGTTGCTCAGGTAAATTTTAATAAATGTTAAACATAAAAGTGTGGGTCAATTATTATTCAACCTCTAGGTGTAATATTTTGTGGAATAACCCTTGTTTGCAATTCCAGCTAATAATCGTCTTTTATAAGACCTGATCAGGCCGGCACAGGTCTCTGGAGTTATCTTGGCCCACTCCTCCATGCAGATCTTCTCCAAGTTATCTAGGTTCTTTGGGTGTCTCATGTGGACTTTAATCTTGAGCTCCTTCCACAAGTTTTCAATTGGGTTAAGGTCAGGAGACTGACTAGGCCACTGCAACACCTTGGTTTTTTCCCTCTTGAACCAGGCCTTAGTTTTCTTGGCTGTGTGCTTTGGGTCGTTGTCTTGTTGGAAGATGAAATGACGACCAATCTTAAGATCCTTGATGGAGGAGCGGAGGTTCTTGGCCAAAATCTCCAGGTAGGCCGTGCTATCCATCTTCCCATGGATGCGGACCAGATGGCCAGGCCCCTTGGCTGAGAAGCAGCCCCACAGCATGATGCTGCCACCACCATGCTTGACTGTAGGGATGGTATTCTTGGGGTCGTATGCAGTGCCATCCAGTCTCCAAACGTCACGTGTGTGGTTGGCACCAAAGATCTCGATCTTGGTCTCATCAGACCAGAGAACCTTGAACCAGTCTGTCTCAGAGTCCTCCAAGTGATCATGAGCAAACTGTAGACGAGCCTTGACATGACGCTTTGAAAGTAAAGGTACCTTACGGGCTCGTCTGGAACGGAGACCATTGCGGTGGAGTACGTTACTTATGGTATTGAGTAAAACCAATGTCCCCACTGCCATGAGATCTTCCCGGAGCTCCTTCCTTGTTGTCCTTGGGTTAGCCTTGACTCTTCGGACAAGCCTGGCCTCGGCACGGGAGGAAACTTTCAAAGGCTGTCCAGGCCGTAGAAGGCTAACAGTAGTTCCATAAGCCTTCCACTTCCGGATGATGCTCCCAACAGTGGAGACAGGTAGGCCCAACTCCTTGGAAAGGGTTTTGTACCCCTTGGCAGCCTTGTGACCCTCCACCATCTTGTCTCTGATGGCCTTGGAATGCTCCTTTGTCTTTCCCATGTTGACCATGTATGAGTGCTGGTCACAAGTTTGGGGAGGGTCTTAAATAGTCAGAAAAGGCTGGAAAAAGAGAGAATTAATCCAAACATGTGAAGCTCATTGTTCTTTGTGCCTGAACTACTTCTTAATACTTTAGGGGAACCAAACAGAATTCTGGTGGTTTGAGGGGTTGAATAATAAATGACCCTCGGAAGAAACTTTTCACAATTTAAAAAAAAAATTAACAAAGAAATAACATTCTGCTGCAGAGCATTTCACACGTCCAGGCTGATCTACAGTCCAAATGTCACAATGCCAAGTTACTGCAGAATGTGTAAACCTGCTAAATCTGCAGGGGGTTGAATACTACTTGTAGGCACTGTATCATCACCCGGCACAGGCCACGTCACCCTGTGTGTCATCACCCAGTACTAATGTAATGAGTTCTCACATTGGGGGTCCCCACAATTCTCCAGCTCCAGTCTCCTCCGTGGTGACCTCCGGGTCTCTTCACAAACTCCGTCCTCAGAGTGAACCCCTTGTCATTAATCTCCTGAATACCGAAGTTCACTCCATCGTGCATCAGCCACCCATACCGCGACAGACCATCACCCTGTTCACATGTGTGACGGAGAGACGGGGACCCTGACTGTGAGAGCCACATCAAGCCTGAACACAAGGAAGGGACATGTTATTGAGGGGGTACAGATTATACAGGGGGCGAAGGCTATATGGGGGAGGGGGTACTCAGGATATATAGTGGAGGCACAGGTTATACAGGGGGGTGCAGGTTATATGGGGGGGGTGCAGGTTATACAGGGGAGAGGTGCAGGTTATCCGGGGGGGAAGAGGTGCAGGTTATACAGGGGAGAGCACAGGTTATACTGGAGGTTCGCAGGTTATACCTGTGACCACAGAACGTGGACTCCGTGTCTTCATGCCTAAGTAAACCTGTGGCCTGTAGGATCCCCAGAAGAGGTCAGGAGAGGCCTCGGGAGAGGAGCTGTTAGGGGTCAGGATGGGCGGCGCAGGGTGCAGGGTCACCACCCTTACTGACTGTCTCCACTTCATGTAACTGCCATAGCCAAAGGCACCAAGACCAATGACACAAGACAAGATGGCGACCAGCAGGACGCGGCCCCACTCTCGACCAGGGGCAGGAGGTGGTTTTCTGGAGGGAGGGGGACGATGCTCAGACCCGCCATGACGCCTCCGGTCCCGTGTCATCCTGGAGAACTGAAGGAGAAAAGCTGTGAACAACGACAACTCCCAGTAGACTGCTCACGTGACAGCAACAAGGCTGATCATAAACCACAACGTAACGAGCGGCGCGGCGACTATCCCAGTCATGTGATACGTCTCCTCATGTCATGTGATACGTCTGTGCTGCTTCATAGATACATGTAATAGGTCTGAGCAGGACGATACGTCTTCATTGTGCGATGCGTCTGCGCTGTGCGATACGTGTGTGATACCTCTGCGCTGTGCGATACGTGTGTGATACGTCTGCGCTGTGCGATACTCTGCATTCTGTGATACGTCTGCGCTGTGTGATACGTGTGTGATACGTCTGCGCTGTGCGATACTCTGCATTCTGTGATACGTCTGCGCTGTGTGATACATCTGCGCTGTGTGATACGTCTACGCTGTGCGATATGTGTGTGATACGTCTGTGCTGTGTGACCCGTCTGCGCTGTGCGACACGTCTGCAGTGTGTGATACGCCTGCGCTGTGAGATACGTCTGCGCTGTGCGATACGCCTGCGCTGTGCGATACGTCTGCGCTGTGAGATACGTCTGCGCTGTGAGATACGTCTGCGCTGTGCGATACGTCTGCAGTGTGTGATACGTCTGCGCTGTGTGAATCGTGTGTGATACGTTAGCGCTGTGCGATACGTCTGCGCTGTGCGATACGTGTGTGATACGTCTGCTCTGTGTGATACATCTGCGCTATGTGATACGTCTGCATTCTGTGATACATCTGCGCTGTGCGATACGCCTGCGCTGTGCGATACGTCTGCGCTGTGTGATAAGTGTGATACGTCTGCGCTGTGCGATACGTCTGCAGTGTGTGATAAGTCTGTGCTCTGTGAAACATCTGCGCTGTGTGATACGTGTGTGATACGTCTGCGCTGTGCGATACGCCTGCGCTCTGCGATACGCCTGCGCTCTGCGATACGCCTGCGCTCTGCGATACGCCTGCGCTCTGCGATACGTCTGCGCTCTGCGATACGTCTGCGCTCTGCGATACGTCTGCGCTCTGCGATACGTCTGCGCTGTGTGATAAGTGTGATACGTCTGCGCTGTGCGATACGTCTGCAGTGTGTGATAAGTCTGTGCTCTGAAACATCTGCGCTGTGTGATACGTGTGTGATACGTCTGCGCTGTGCGATACTCTGCATTCTGTGATACGTCTGCGCTGTGTGATACATCTGCGCTGTGTGATACGTCTACGCTGTGCGATATGTGTGTGATACGCCTGCGCTGTGAGATACGTCTGCGCTGTGCGATACGCCTGCGCTGTGCGATACGTCTGCGCTGTGAGATACGTCTGCGCTGTGAGATACGTCTGCGCTGTGCGATACGTCTGCAGTGTGTGATACGTCTGCGCTGTGTGAATCGTGTGTGATACGTTAGCGCTGTGCGATACGTCTGCGCTGTGCGATACGTGTGTGATACGTCTGCTCTGTGTGATACATCTGCGCTATGTGATACGTCTGCATTCTGTGATACATCTGCGCTGTGCGATACGCCTGCGCTGTGCGATACGTCTGCGCTGTGTGATAAGTGTGATACGTCTGCGCTGTGCGATACGTCTGCAGTGTGTGATAAGTCTGTGCTCTGTGAAACATCTGCGCTGTGTGATACGTGTGTGATACGTCTGCGCTGTGCGATACGCCTGCGCTGTGCGATACGCCTGCGCTCTGCGATACGCCTGCGCTCTGCGATACGCCTGCGCTCTGCGATACGTCTGCGCTCTGCGATACGTCTGCGCTCTGCGATACGTCTGCGCTCTGCGATACGTCTGCGCTGTGTGATAAGTGTGATACGTCTGCGCTGTGCGATACGTCTGCAGTGTGTGATAAGTCTGTGCTCTGTGAAACATCTGCGCTGTGTGATACGTGTGTGATACGCCTGCGCTCTGCGATACGCCTGCGCTCTGCGATACGCCTGCGCTCTGCGATACGCCTGCGCTCTGCGATACGTCTGCGCTCTGCGATACGTCTGCGCTCTGCGATACGTCTGCGCTGTGTGATACGTCTGCGCTGTGCGATACGTGTGTGATACGTCTGCTCTGTGTGATACGTCTGCATTCTGTGATACATCTGCGCTGTGTGATACGTCTGCATTCTGTGATACGTCTGCGCTGTGCGATACGTCTGCGCTGTGTGAATCGTGTGTGATACGTCTGCGCTGTGTGATACGTCTGCGCTGTGTGATACGTCTGCATTCTGTGATACGCCTGCGCTGTGCGACACGCCTGTGCTGTGCGATACGTCTGCAGTGTGTGATAAGTCTGTGCTCTGTGATACGTCTGCGCTGTGTGATACGTCTGCGCTGTGCGATACGTCTGCGCTGTGCGATACGTCTGCGCTGTGCGATACGTCTGCGTTCTGTGATACGTCTGCGCTGTGCGATACGTCTACGCTGTGCGATACGTCTGCGCTGTGTGAAACGTCTGCGCTGTGCGATACGTCTGCGCTGTGCGATACGTCTGCGCTGTGTGATACGTCTGCGCTGTGTGATACGTCTGCGCTGTGTGATACGTCTGCGCTGTGTGATACGTTGCGTGATACGTCTCCGCTGTGTGATACGTCTGCGCTGTGTGAATCATGTGTGATGCGTCTGCAGTGTGTGATACGTCTGCGCTGTGTGATACGTCTGCGCTGTGTGAATTGTGTGTGATACGTCTGCGCTGTGTGAATCGTGTGTGATACGTCTCCGCTGTGTGATACGTCTGCGCTGTGTGAATCATGTGTGATACGTCTGCGCTGTGTGATACGTCTGCGCTGTGTGAATTGTGTGTGATACGTCTGCGCTGTGAAATACGTCTGCGCTGTGTGAATTGTGTGTGATACGTCTGCGCTGTGAGATACGTCTGTGCTGTGTGAAACGTCTGCGCTGTGTGAACCGTGTGTGATACGTCTGCAGTGTGTGATACATGTGCGCTGTGTGACGTGTTTGATACGTCTGCGCTGTGTGATATGTGTGTGATAGGTCTGCGCCGTGTGATGTGTGTGATACATCTGCGCTGTGAGATACGTCTGCGCTGTGTGATACGTGTGTGATACATCTGCGCTGTGTGATACATCTGCATTCTGTGATACGTCTGCGCTGTGTGATACGTCTGCGCTGTGAGATACGTCTGCAGTGTGTGATATGTCTGCGCTGTGTGAAACGTCTGCAGTGTGCGATACGTCTGCACTGTGCGATACGTCTGTGCTGTGTGAATCGTGTGTGATACGTCTCCGCTGTGTGATACGTCTGCGCTGTGTGAATCATGTGTGATGCGTCTGCAGTGTGTGATACGTCTGCGCTGTGTGATACGTCTGCGCTGTGTGAATTGTGTGTGATACGTCTGCGCTGTGAAATACGTCTGCGCTGTGTGAATCATGTGTGATACGTCTGCGCTGTGTGATACGTCTGCGCTGTGTGAATTGTGTGTGATACGTCTGCGCTGTGAAATACGTCTGCGCTGTGTGAATTGTGTGTGATACGTCTGCGCTGTGAAATACGTCTGCGCTGTGTGAATTGTGTGTGATACGTCTGCGCTGTGAAATACGTCTGCGCTGTGTGAATTGTGTGTGAAACGTCTGCGCTGTGTGAACCGTGTGTGATACGTCTGCAGTGTGTGATACATGTGCGCTGTGTGACGTGTGTGATACGTCTGCGCTGTGTGATATGTGTGTGATAGGTCTGCGCCGTGTGATGTGTGTGATACATCTGCGCTGTGAGATACGTCTGCGCTGTGTGATACGTGTGTGATACATCTGCGCTGTGTGATACATCTGCATTCTGTGATACGTCTGCGCTGTGAGATACGTCTGCAGTGTGTGATATGTCTGCGCTGTGTGAAACGTCTGCAGTGTGCGATACGTCTGCACTGTGCGATACGTCTGTGCTGTGTGAATCGTGTGTGATGCGTCTGCGCTGTGTGATACGTCTGCGCTGTGTGAATTGTGTGTGATACGTCTGCGCTGTGTGAATCGTGTGTGATACGTCTCCGCTGTGTGATACGTCTGCGCTGTGTGAATCATGTGTGATACGTCTGCGCTGTGTGATACGTCTGCGCTGTGTGAATTGTGTGTGATACGTCTGCGCTGTGAAATACGTCTGCGCTGTGTGAATTGTGTGTGATACGTCTGCGCTGTGAGATACGTCTGCGCTGTGTGAAACGTCTGCGCTGTGTGAACCGTGTGTGATACGTCTGCAGTGTGTGATACATGTGCGCTGTGTGACGTGTGTGATACGTCTGCGCTGTGTGATACGTCTGCGCTGTGTGATATGTGTGTGATACGTCTGCAGTGTGTGATATGTGTGTGATACGTCTGCGCTGTGTGATACATGTGTAATACGCCTGCGCTGTGCGATACGTCTGCGCTGTGCGATACGTCTGCGCTGTGCGATATGTCTGCGCTGTGCGATACGTCTGCGCTGTGTGAATCGTGTGTGATACGTCTGCGCTGTGAGATATGTGTGTGATACATCTGCGCTGTGTGATACGTCTGCGCTGTGCGATACGTCTGCGCTGTGCGATACGTCTGCATTCTGTGATACGTCTGCGCTGTGCGATACGTCTGCGCTATACATCTGCGCTATGTGATACGTCTGCATTCTGTGATACATCTGCGCTGTGCGATACGCCTGCGCTGTGCGATACGTCTGCAGTGTGTGATAAGTCTGTGCTCTGTGAAACATCTGCGCTGTGTGATACGTGTGTGATACGTCTGCGCTGTGCGATACGTCTGCGCTGTGCGATACGTCTGCGCTGTGCGATACGTGTGTGATACGTCTGCTCTGTGTGATACGTCTGCGCTGTGTGATACGTCTGCATTCTGTGATACAGCTGCGCTGTGTGATACGTCTGCATTCTGTGATACGTCTGCGCTGTGCGATACGTCTGCGATGTGTGAATCGTGTGTGATACGTCTGCGCTGTGTGATACGTCTGCATTCTGTGATACATCTGTGCTGTGTGATACGTCTGCATTCTGTGATACGCCTGCGCTGTGCGATACGCCTGCGCTGTGCGATACGTCTGCAGTGTGCGATAAGTCTGCGCTCTGCGATACGTCTGCGCTCTGCGATACGTCTGCGCTCTGCGATACGTCTGCGCTCTGCGATACGTCTGCAGTGTGTGATACGTCTGCGCTGTGTGATACACCTGTGCTGTGCGATACGTCTGCGCTGTGCGATACGTCTGCGCTGTGCGATACGTGTGTGATACGTCTGCGCTGTGTGATACGTCTGCATTCTGTGATATGTCTGCGCTGTGCGATACGTGTGCGATACGTCCGCGCTGTGATACGTCTGTGCTCTGTGATACGCCTGCGCTGTGCGATACGCCTGCATTCTGTGATACGTCTGCGCTGTGCGATACGTCTGCGCTGTGCGATACGTCTGCGCTGTGCGATACGTCTGCGCTGTGCGATACGTCTGCGCTGTGCGATACGTCTGCATTCTGTGATACATCTGCGCTGTTTGATACATCTGCGCTGTGAGGTACGTCTGCGCTGTGTGATACGTCTGCACTGTGCGATACGTCTGCATTCTGTGATACGTCTGCGCTGTGTGATACGTCTGCGCTGTGCGATACGTGTGATACATCTGCGCTGTGTGAGTCGTCTGTGCTGTGTGATACGTGTGAGATACGTCTGCAGTGTGTGATATGTCTGCGCTGTGTGATATATGTGTGATACGTCTGCGCTGTGTGATACACCTGTGCTGTGCAATACGTCTGCGCTGTGCGATACGTCTGCGCTGTGCGATACGTCTGCATTCTGTGATACGTCTGCGCTGTGCGATACGTCTGCGCTGTGCGATACGTGTGAGATACGTCTGCAGTGTGTGATACGTCTGCGCTGTGTGATATGTGTGTGATACGTCTGCGCTGTGTGATACACCTGTGCTGTGCGATACGTCTGCGCTGTGCGATACGTCTTCGCTGTGTGATATGTGTGTGATACGTCTGCGCTGTGTGACACACCTGTGCTGTGCGATACGTCTGCGCTGTGCGATACGTCTGCGCTGTGTGATATGTGTGTGATACGTCTGCGCTGTGCGATACGTCTGCATTCTGTGATACGTCTGCGCTGTGTGAATCGTGTGTGATACGTCTGCGCTGTGTGATACGTCCGCGCTGTGAGATATGTGTGTGATACATCTGCGCTGTGTGAAACGTCTGCGCTGTGTGAATCGTGTGTGATACGTCTGCGCTGTGAGATATGACTGCGCTGTGTGATATGCATGTGAAACGTCTGCGCCGTGTGATGTGTGTGATACATCTGCGCTGTGAGATACGTCTGCGCTGTGTGATACGTCTGCGCTGTGTGATACATCTGCATTCTGTGATACGTCTGTGCTGTGTGATACGTCTGCAGTGTGTGATATGTCTGCGCTGTGTGAAACGTCTGCAGTGTGTGATACGTCTCCGCTGTGTGATACGTCTGCGCTGTGTGAATCGTGTGTGATACGTCTCCGCTGTGTGATACGTCTGCGCTGTGTGAATCGTGTGTGATACGTCTCCGCTGTGTGATACGTCTGCGCTGTGTGAATCGTGTGTGATACGTCTCCGCTGTGTGATACGTCTGCGCTGTGTGAATCGTGTGTGATACGTCTGCGCTGTGCGATACGTCTGCGCTGTGCGATACGTGTGTGATACGTCTGCGCTGTGTGATACGTCTGCATTCTGTGATATGTCTGCGCTGTGCGATACGTGTGCGATACGTCTGCGCTGTGATACGTCTGTGCTCTGTGATACACCTGCGCTGTGCGATACGCCTGCATTCTGTGATACGTCTGCGCTGTGCGATACGTCTGTGCTGTGCGATACGTGTGTGATACGTCTGCATTCTGTGATACGTCTGCGCTGTGCGATACGTCTGCGCTGTGCGATACGTCTGCGCTGTGCGATACGTCTGCGCTGTGCGATACGTCTGCGCTGTGCGATACGTCTGCATTCTGTGATACATCTGCGCTGTGAGGTACGTCTGTGCTGTGCGATACGTGTGTGATACGTCTGCATTCTGTGATACGTCTGCGCTGTGCGATACGTCTGCGCTGTGCGATACGTCTGCGCTGTGCGATACGTCTGCATTCTGTGATACGTCTGAGATACGTCTGCAGTGTGTGATATGTCTGCGCTGTGTGATATGTGTGTGATACGTCTGTGCTGTGTGATATGTGTGTGATACGTCTGCGCTGTGTGATACACCTGTGCTGTGCGATACGTCTGTGCTGTGCGATACGTCTGCGCTGTGCGATACGTCTGCGCTGTGCGATACGTCTGCGCTGTGCGATACGTCTGCATTCTGTGATACTTCTGCATTGTGATACGTCTGCGCTGTGCGATACGTCTGCGCTGTGCGATACGTGTGAGATACGTCTGCAGTGTGTGATACGTCTGCGCTGTGTGATACACCTGTGCTGTGCGATACGTCTGCGCTGTGCGATACGTCTGCGCTGTGTGATATGTGTGTGATACGTCTGCGCTGTGTGATACACCTGTGCTGTGCGATACGTCTGCGCTGAGCGATACGTCTGCGCTGTGCGATACGTCTGCGCTGTGCGATACGTCTGCGCTGTGCGATACGTCTGCGCTGTGTGAATCGTGTGTGATACGTCTGCGCTGTGTGATACGTCCGCGCTGTGAGATATGTGTGTGATACATCTGCGCTGTGTGATACGTCTGCGCTGTGTGAAACGTCTGCGCTGTGTGAATCGTGTGCGATACGTCTGCGCTGTGCGATACGTCTGCGCTGTGCGATACGTCTGCATTCTGTGATACGTCTGCGCTGTGCGATACGTCTGCGCTGTGCGATACGTCTGCGCTGTGTGAATCGTGTGTGATACGTCTGCGCTGTGTGATACGTTCGCGCTGTGAGATATGTGTGTGATACATCTGCGCTGTGTGATACGTCTGCGCTGTGTGAAACGTCTGCGCTGTGTGAATCGTGTGCGATACGTCTGCGCTGTGCGATACGTCTGCATTCTGTGATACGTCTGCGCTGTGCGATACTTCTGCGCTGTGTGATATGTCTGCGCTGTGTGATACGTCTGCGCTGTGTGAATCGTGTGTGATACGTCTGCGCTGTGTGATACGTCCGCGCTGTGAGATATGTGTGTGATACATCTGCGCTGTGTGAAACGTCTGCGCTGTGTGAATCGTGTGTGATACGTCTGCGCTGTGTGAAACGTCTGCGCCGTGTGATGTGTGTGATACATCTGCGCTGTGAGATACGTCTGCGCTGTGTGATACGTGTGTGATATGTCTGCGCTGTGTGATACATCTGCATTCTGTGATACGTCTGTGCTGTGTGATACGTCTGCAGTGTGTGATATGTCTGCGCTGTGTGAAACGTCTGCAGTGTGCGATACGTCTGTGCTGTGTGAATCGTGTGTGATACGTCTCCGCTGTGTGATACGTCTGCGCTGTGTGAATCATGTGTGATGCGTCTGCAGTGAGTGATACGTCTGCGCTGTGTGATACGTCTGCGCTGTGTGAATTGTGTGTGATACGTCTGCGCTGTGTGAATCGTGTGTGATACGTCTGCGCTGTGTGATACATCTGCGCTGTGTGAATTGTGTGTGATACGTCTGCGCTGTGTGAATCGTGTGATACGTCTCCGCTGTGTGATACGTCTGCGCTGTGTGAATCGTGTGTGATACGTCTGCGCTGTGTGATACGTCTGCGCTGTGTGAATTGTGTGTGATACGTCTGCGCTGTGAGATACGTCTGCGCTGTGTGAACCGTGTGTGATACGTCTGCAGTGTGTGATACGTCTGCGCTGTGTGATACATCTGCATTCTGTGATAAGTCTGTGCTGTGTGATACGTCTGCAGTGTGTGATATGTCTGCGCTGTGTGATATGTGTGTGATACGTCTGCGCTGTGTGATACAGCTGTGCTGTGTGATACGCCTGTGCTGTGCGATACGTCTGCGCTGTGTGATACGCCTGTGCTGTGCGATACGTCTGCGCTGTGCGATACCTCTGCGCTGTGCGATACGTCTGCGCTGTGCGATACGTCTGCGCTGTGCGATACGTCTGCGCTGTGCGATACGTCTGCGCTGTGCGATACCTCTGCGCTGTGCGATACGTCTGCGCTGTGCGATACGTCTGCGCTGTGCGATACGTCTGCATTCTGTGATACGTCTGCGCTGTGCGATACGTCTGCGCTGTGTGATATGTCTGCGCTGTGTGAATCGTGTGTGATACGTCCGCGCTGTGAGATATGTGTGTGATACGTCTGCGCTGTGCGATACGTCTGCGCTGTGTGAATCGTGTGCGATACGTCTGCGCTGTGCGATACGTCTACGCTGTGCGATACGTCTGCATTCTGTGATACGTCTGCGCTGTGCGATACGTCTGCGCTGTGTGAATCGTGTGTGATACGTCTGCGCTGTGTGATACGTCCGCGCTGTGTGATACGTTTGCGCTGTGCGATACGTCTGCGCTGTGTGATACGTCTGCGCTGTGTGATACGTCTGCGCTGTGTGAATCGTGTGTGATACGTCTGCGCTGTGTGATACGTCCGCGCTGTGAGATATGTGTGTGATACATCTGCGCTGTGTGATACGTCTGCGCTGTGTGAAACGTCTGCGCTGTGTGAATCGTGTGTGATACGTCTGCGCTGTGAGATACGACTGCGCTGTGTGATATGTGTGTGATACGTCTGCGCCGTGTGATGTGTGTGATACATCTGCGCTGTGAGATACGTCTGCGCCGTGTGATACGTCTGCGCTGTGTGATACATCTGCATTCTGTGATACGTCTGCGCTGTGTGAAACGTCTGCGCTGTGTGATACGTCTGTGCTGTGTGAATCGTGTGTGATACGTCTCCGCTGTGTGAATCATGTGTGATGCGTCTGCAGTGTGTGATACGTCTGCGCTGTGTGATACGTCTGCGCTGTGTGAATTGTGTGTGATACGTCTGCGCTGTGTGAATCGTGTGTGATACGTCTCCGCTGTGTGATACGTCTGCGCTGTGTGATACGTCTGCGCTGTGTGATACGTCTGCGCTGTGTGAATCGTGTGTGATACGTCTGCGCTGTGTGAATTGTGTGTGAAACGTCTGCGCTGTGTGATACGTCTGCGCTGTGTGAATCGTGTGTGATACGTCTGCGCTGTGTGATACGTCCGCGCTGTGCGATACGTCTGCGCTGTGTGATACGTTTGCGCTGTGCGATACGTCTGCGCTGTGTGATACGTCTGCGCTGTGTGATACGTCTGCGCTGTGTGAATCGTGTGTGATACGTCTGCGCTGTGTGATACGTCCGCGCTGTGAGATATGTGTGTGATACATCTGCGCTGTGTGATACGTCTGCGCTGTGTGAAACGTCTGCGCTGTGTGAATCGTGTGTGATACGTCTGCGCTGTGAGATACGACTGCGCTGTGTGATATGTGTGTGATACGTCTGCGCCGTGTGATGTGTGTGATACATCTGCGCTGTGAGATACGTCTGCGCTGTGTGATACGTGTGTGATACGTCTGCGCTGTGTGATACATCTGCATTCTGTGATACGTCTGTGCTGTGTGATACGTCTGCGCTGTGTGAAACGTCTGCAGTGTGCGATACGTCTGTGCTGTGTGAATCGTGTGTGATACGTCTCCGCTGTGTGATACGTCTGCGCTGTGTGAATTGTGTGTGATACGTCTGCGCTGTGTGAATCGTGTGTGATACGTCTGCGCTGTGTGAATTGTGTGTGAAACGTCTGCGCTGTGTGATACGTCTGCGCTGTGTGATATGTGTGATACGTCTGCGCTGTGCGATACGTCTGCGCTGTGCGATACGTCTGCGCTGTGCGATACGTCTGCGCTGTGCGATACGTCTGCGCTGTGCGATACGTCTGCGCTGTGCGATACGTCTGCATTCTGTGAGACGTCTGCGCTGTGCGATACGTGTGTGATACATCTGCGCTGTGTGATACGTCTGCATTCTGTGATATGTCTGCGCTGTGAGATACGTCTGCAGTGTGTGATATGTCTGCGCTGTGTGATAAGTGTGTGATACGTCCGCGCTGTGAGATATGTGTGTGATACGTCTGCATTCTGTGATACGTCTGCGCTGTGCGATATGTGTGTGATACGTCTGCATTCTGTGATACGTCTGCGCTGTGCGATACGTCTGCGCTGTGTGAATCGTGTGTGATACGTCTGCGCTGTGTGATACGTCCGCGCTGTGAGATATGTGTGTGAAACGTCTGCGCTGTGTGATACGTCTGTGCTGTGTGAATCATGTGTGATACGTCTGCAGTGTGTGATACGTCTGCGCTGTGTGATACGTCTGCGCTGTGTGAATTGTGTGTGATACGTCTGCGCTGTGTGATACGTCTGCACTGGGTGATATGTGTGTGATACGTCTGCAGTGTGTGATACATCTGCATCCTGTGATACGTCTGCGCTGTGTGAATCGTGTGTGATACATCTGCAGTGTGTGATATGAGTGTGATACGTCTGCGCTGTGTGATATGTATGTGATACGTCTGCAGTGTGTGATACGTCTGCACTGTGTGATATGTGTGTGATACGTCTGCGCTGTGTGATATGTGTGTGATACGTCTGCGCTGTGTGATATGTGTGTGATACGTCTGCAGTGTGTGATACGTCTGCGCTGTGTGATATGTGTGTGATACGTCTGCGCTCTGTGATACGTCTGTGCGATACGTCTGAGCTGTGCGAATCGTGTGTGATACGTCTGCGCTGTGATACATGTGTGATACGTCTGCGCTGTTTGATGTGTGTGATACGTCTGCGCTGTGTGATATGTGTGTGATACGTCTGCGCTGTGTGATATGTGTGTGATACGTCTGCAGTGTGTGATACGTCTGCGCTGTGTGATATGTGTGTGATACGTCTGCGCTCTGTGATACGTCTGTGCGATACGTCTGAGCTGTGCGAATCGTGTGTGATACGTCTGCGCTGTGATACATGTGTGATACGTCTGCGCTGTGTGATATGTGTGTGATACGTCTGCACTGTGTGATATGTGTGTGATACGTCTGCGCTGTGTGATATGTGTGTGATACGTCTGCAGTGTGTGATACGTCTGCACTGTGTGATATGTGTGTGATACGTCTGCGCTGTGTGATATGTGTGTGATACGTCTGCAGTGTGTGATACGTCTGCACTGTGTGATATGTGTGTGATACGTCTGCGCTGTGTGATATGTGTGCGATACGTCTGAGCTGTGTGAATCGTGTGTGATACGTCTGCGCTGTGTGATACGTCTGCGCTGTGTGATATATGTGTGATACGTCTGCGCTGTGTGATATGTGTGTGATACGTCTGCGCTGTGTGATATGTGTGTGATACGTCTGCGCTGTGTGATATGTGTGTGATACGTCTGCGCTGTGTGATATGTGTGTGATACGTCTGCGCTGTGTGATGTGTGTGATACGTCTGCGCTGTGTGATGTGTGTGATACGTCTGCGCTGTGTGATATGTGTGTGATACGTCTGCGCTGTGTGATATGTGTGTGATACGTCTGCGCTGTGTGATATGTGTGTGATACGTCTGCGCTGTGTGATATGTGTGTGATACGTCTGCAGTGTGTGATACGTCTGCACTGTGTGATATGTGTGTGATACGTCTGCGCTCTGTGATACGTCTGTGCGATACGTCTGAGCTGTGTGAATCGTGTGTGATATGTCTGCGCTGTGTGATACATGTGTGATACGTCTGAGCTGTGTGATACGTCTGTGCTGTGTGATACATCTGCATTCTGTGATACGTCTGCGCTGTGTGATACGTCTGCGCTGTGTGATACGTCTGCGCTGTGTGATACGTCTGCGCTGTGTGATACGTCTGCGCTGTGTGATACGTCTGCGCTGTGTGATACGTCTGCGCTGTGTGATACGTCTGCGCTGTGTGATACGTCTGCGCTGTGTGATACGTCTGCGCTGTGTGATACGTCTGCGCTGTGTGATACGTCTGCGCTGTGTGATACGTCTGCGCTGTGTGATACATCTGCATTCTGTGATACGTCTGCGCTGTGTGATACGTCTGTGCTGTGTGATACGTCTGTGCTGTGTGATACATCTGCATTCTGTGATACGTCTGCGCTGTGTGATACGTCTGTGCTGTGTGATACGTCTGTGCTGTGTGATACATCTGCATTCTGTGATACGTCTGTGCTGTGTGATACGTCTGTGCTGTGTGATACGTCTGTGCTGTGTGAAACGTCTGCATTCTGTGATACGTCTGTGCTGTGTGATACGTCTGTGCTGTGTGATACATCTGCATTCTGTGATACGTCTGTGCTGTGTGATACGTCTGTGCTGTGTGATACATCTGTGCTGTGCGATACGTCTGTGCTGTGTGATACATCTGCATTCTGTGATACGTCTGTGCTGTGTGATACGTCTGCGCTGTGTGATACGTCTGTGCTGTGTGATACGTCTGCGCTGTGCGATACGTCTGTGCTGTGTGATACGTCTGTGCTGTGTGATACGTCTGCGCTGTGCGATACGTCTGTGCTGTGTGATACGTCTGTGCTGTGTGATACGTCTGCGCTGTGCGATACGTCTGTGCTGTGTGATACATCTGTGCTGTGTGATACGTCTGCGCTGTGTGATACGTCTGCAGTGTGTGATACGTCTGTGCTGTGTGATACGTCTGCGCTGTGTGATACGTCTGCGCTGTGTGATACGTCTGCGCTGTGTGAAACGTCTGCAGTGTGCGATACGTCTGTGCTGTGTGATACGTCTGTGCTGTGTGATACGTCTGTGCTGTGTGATACGTCTGTGCTGTGTGATACATCTGCATTCTGTGATACGTCTGTGCTGTGTGATACGTCTGTGCTGTGTGATACGTCTGTGCTGTGTGATACATCTGCATTCTGTGATACGTCTGTGCTGTGTGATACGTCTGCGCTGTGTGATACGTCTGAGCTGTGTGATACGTCTGAGCTGTGTGATACGTCTGTGCTGTGTGATACATCTGCATTCTGTGATACATCTGCATTCTGTGATACGTCTGTGCTGTGTGATACGTCTGCGCTGTGTGATACGTCTGCGCTGTGTGATACGTCTGCGCTGTGTGATACGTCTGCGCTGTGTGAAACGTCTGCAGTGTGCGATACGTCTGTGCTGTGTGATACATCTGCATTCTGTGATACGTCTGTGCTGTGTGATACGTCTGCGCTGTGTGATACGTCTGTGCTGTGTGATACATCTGCATTCTGTGATAAGTCTGTGCTGTGTGATACGTCTGCGCTGTGTGATACGTCTGCGCTGTGTGATACGTCTGCGCTGTGTGATACGTCTGTGCTGTGTGATACGTCTGCGCTGTGTGATACGTCTGCGCTGTGTGATACGTCTGCGCTGTGTGATACGTCTGTGCTGTGTGATACGTCTGCGCTGTGTGATACATCTGCGCTGTGTGATACATCTGTGCTGTGTGATACGTCTGCGCTGTGTGATACGTCTGTGCTGTGTGATACGTCTGTGCTGTGTGATACGTCTGCGCTGTGTGATACGTCTGCGCTGTGTGATACGTCTGAGCTGTGTGATACGTCTGTGCTGTGTGATACGTCTGTGCTGTGTGATACATCTGCATTCTGTGATACATCTGCATTCTGTGATACGTCTGCGCTGTGTGAAACGTCTGTGCTGTGTGATACGTCTGTGCTGTGTGAAACGTCTGTGCTGTGTGAAACGTCTGCAGTGTGCGATACGTCTGTGCTGTGTGATACATCTGCATTCTGTGATACGTCTGCGCTGTGTGATACGTCTGTGCTGTGTGATACGTCTGTGCTGTGTGATACATCTGCGCTGTGTGATACATCTGTGCTGTGTGATACGTCTGCGCTGTGTGATACGTCTGCAGTGTGTGATATGTCTGCGCTGTGTGATATGTGTGTGATACGTCTGTGCTGTGTGATACGTCTGTGCTGTGTGATACGTCTGCGCTGTGTGATACGTCTGTGCTGTGTGATACATCTGCATTCTGTGATACGTCTGCGCTGTGTGATACGTCTGTGCTGTGTGATACGTCTGTGCTGTGTGATACATCTGCGCTGTGTGATACATCTGTGCTGTGTGATACGTCTGCGCTGTGTGATACGTCTGCAGTGTGTGATATGTCTGCGCTGTGTGATATGTGTGTGATACGTCTGTGCTGTGTGATACGTCTGTGCTGTGTGATACGTCTGCGCTGTGTGATACGTCTGTGCTGTGTGATACATCTGCATTCTGTGATACGTCTGCGCTGTGTGATACGTCTGTGCTGTGTGATACGTCTGTGCTGTGTGATACATCTGCGCTGTGTGATACATCTGTGCTGTGTGATACGTCTGCGCTGTGTGATACGTCTGCAGTGTGTGATACGTCTGCGCTGTGTGATACGTCTGTGCTGTGTGATACGTCTGTGCTGTGTGATACGTCTGTGCTGTGTGATACGTCTGTGCTGTGTGATACGTCTGTGCTGTGTGATACATCTGTGCTGTGCGATACGTCTGTGCTGTGCGATACATCTGTGCTGTGCGATACATCTGTGCTGTGTGATACGTCTGTGCTGTGTGATACGTCTGCGCTGTGTGATACGTCTGCGCTGTGTGATACGTCTGCGCTGTGTGATACGTCTGCGCTGTGTGATACGTCTGCGCTGTGTGATACGTCTGCGCTGTGTGATACGTCTGCGCTGTGTGAAACGTCTGCAGTGTGCGATACGTCTGTGCTGTGTGATACATCTGCATTCTGTGATACGTCTGTGCTGTGTGATACGTCTGTGCTGTGTGATACGTCTGTGCTGTGTGAAACGTCTGTGCTGTGTGAAACGTCTGCAGTGTGCGATACGTCTGTGCTGTGTGACACATCTGCATTCTGTGATACGTCTGTGCTGTGTGATACGTCTGTGCTGTGTGATACGTCTGCGCTGTGTGATACGTCTGCGCTGTGTGATACGTCTGCGCTGTGTGATACGTCTGTGCTGTGTGATACGTCTGTGCTGTGTGATACGTCTGTGCTGTGTGATACGTCTGTGCTGTGTGATACGTCTGCGCTGTGTGATACGTCTGCGCTGTGTGATACATCTGTGCTGTGTGATACATCTGTGCTGTGTGATACATCTGTGCTGTGTGATACGTCTGCGCTGTGTGATACGTCTGTGCTGTGTGATACATCTGCATTCTGTGATACGTCTGTGCTGTGTGATACGTCTGCGCTGTGTGATACGTCTGTGCTGTGTGATACATCTGTGCTGTGTGATACATCTGTGCTGTGTGATACATCTGTGCTGTGTGATACGTCTGCGCTGTGTGATACGTCTGTGCTGTGTGATACATCTGCATTCTGTGATACGTCTGTGCTGTGTGATACGTCTGCGCTGTGTGATACGTCTGCGCTGTGTGATACGTCTGCGCTGTGTGATACGTCTGCGCTGTGTGATACGTCTGTGCTGTGTGATACATCTGCATTCTGTGATACGTCTGTGCTGTGTGATACGTCTGTGCTGTGTGATACGTCTGCGCTGTGTGATACGTCTGCGCTGTGTGATACATCTGTGCTGTGCGATACGTCTGTGCTGTGTGATACGTCTGCGCTGTGTGATACGTCTGCGCTGTGTGATACGTCTGCGCTGTGTGATACGTCTGTGCTGTGTGATACATCTGCATTCTGTGATACGTCTGTGCTGTGTGATACGTCTGCGCTGTGTGATACGTCTGCGCTGTGTGATACGTCTGCGCTGTGTGATACATCTGCATTCTGTGATACGTCTGTGCTGTGTGATACGTCTGTGCTGTGTGATACGTCTGTGCTGTGTGATACATCTGCATTCTGTGATACGTCTGTGCTGTGTGATACGTCTGTGCTGTGTGATACGTCTGTGCTGTGTGATACGTCTGTGCTGTGTGATACGTCTGTGCTGTGTGATACATCTGTGCTGTGTGATACGTCTGCGCTGTGTGATACGTCTGCAGTGTGTGATATGTCTGCGCTGTGTGATATGTGTGTGATACGTCTGTGCTGTGTGATACGTCTGTGCTGTGCGATACGTCTGCGCTGTGCGATACATCTGTGCTGTGCGATACGTCTGCGCTGTGTGATACATCTGCATTCTGTGATACGTCTGCGCTGTGTGAATCGTGTGTGATACGTCTGCGCTGTGTGATATGTGTGTGATACGTCTGCGCTGTGTGATACGTCTGCGCTGTGTGATACGTCTGTGCTGTGTGATACATCTGCATTCTGTGATACGTCTGTGCTGTGTGATACGTCTGTGCTGTGTGATACGTCTGCGCTGTGTGATACGTCTGCGCTGTGTGATACATCTGTGCTGTGCGATACGTCTGTGCTGTGTGATACGTCTGCGCTGTGTGATACGTCTGCGCTGTGTGATACGTCTGCGCTGTGTGATACGTCTGTGCTGTGTGATACATCTGCATTCTGTGATACGTCTGTGCTGTGTGATACGTCTGTGCTGTGTGATACGTCTGCGCTGTGTGATACGTCTGCGCTGTGTGATACGTCTGCGCTGTGTGATACGTCTGCGCTGTGTGATACGTCTGCGCTGTGTGATACGTCTGCGCTGTGTGATACATCTGCATTCTGTGATACGTCTGTGCTGTGTGATACGTCTGTGCTGTGTGATACGTCTGTGCTGTGTGATACATCTGCATTCTGTGATACGTCTGTGCTGTGTGATACGTCTGTGCTGTGTGATACGTCTGTGCTGTGTGATACATCTGTGCTGTGTGATACGTCTGCGCTGTGTGATACGTCTGCAGTGTGTGATATGTCTGCGCTGTGTGATATGTGTGTGATACGTCTGTGCTGTGTGATACGTCTGTGCTGTGTGATACGTCTGTGCTGTGTGATACGTCTGTGCTGTGTGATACGTCTGTGCTGTGTGATACGTCTGTGCTGTGTGATACGTCTGTGCTGTGTGATACGTCTGTGCTGTGTGATACGTCTGCGCTGTGTGATACGTCTGCGCTGTGTGATACGTCTGCAGTGTGTGATACGTCTGCAGTGTGTGATATGTCTGCGCTGTGTGATATGTGTGTGATACGTCTGCGCTGTGCGATACATCTGTGCTGTGCGATACGTCTGCGCTGTGTGATACATCTGCATTCTGTGATACGTCTGCGCTGTGTGAATCGTGTGTGATACGTCTGCGCTGTGTGATATGTGTGTGATACGTCTGCGCTGTGCGTTACGTCTGCGCCGTGTCATGTGACTGGCGTCTTCTCCTGATGGATCAGTCACCTGAGCTCATGTCCCCTCTACATGTCCAGCAGTCTCCTAAAGACCAGAGATGAAGTTGGAGCTCCGGTTGCCCGAAGTGCATCGGCCGATCGCCCAATATATAGAGCGATAGCTGCCCTGGGGGCTGTTGCCGGGTAACAGAGACCCGGCTGATACTTACCGGTCACCGCGCTTCCTGATTGGCTGAGCGGAAGCCGGAAGAGCCGAATAACACGTTGACATGGAACCCGGAAAAGGGCGGCGCCATCTTACTACTCCCGGAAGACGGAGCTGTACCTAGTGCGTCATCACCGCGCGCCGCTCCAGCACATGCGCATTAGTGTTTACTGTTTCCGGCTCGCTGGTGCGAGGGTTGTAAATAAATATTAGCATACGGCAAGGGGGAGGAGTCTAAGGTCGTAAAGTGAGACTGAGGAGTGACGTAACAGAGGAGGACAGGACATGGGGCAGTAAAGTGAGACTGATGAATGACGTAACACTGGAGGACAGATCACGGGGCAGTAAAGTGAGACTGACGAGTGACGTAACACTGGAGGACAGGACACGGGGCAGTAAAGCGAGACTGACGAGTGACGTAACACTGGAGGACAGGACACGGGGCAGTAAAGCGAGACTGACGAGTGACGTAACACTGAAGGACAGGACAAGGGGCAGTAAAGTGAGACTGACGAGTGACGTAACACTGGAGGACAGGACATGGGGCAGTAAAGCGAGACTGACGAGTGACGTAACACTGGAGGACAGGACATGGGGCAGTAAAGCGAGACTGACGAGTGACGTAACACTGGAGGACAGGACATGGGGCAGTAAAGCGAGACTGACGAGTGACGTAACACTGAAGGACAGGACAAGGGGCAGTAAAGTGAGACTGACGAGTGACGTAACACTGGAGGACAGGACACGGGGCAGTAAAGTGAGACTGACGAGTGGCGTAACACTGAAGGACAGGACACGGGGCAGTAAAGTGAGACTGACGAGTGGCGTAACACTGAAGGACAGGACAAGGGGCAGTAAAGTGAGACTGAGGAATGACGTAACAGAGGAGGACAGGACATGGGGCAGTAAAGCGAGACTGACGAGTGACGTAACACTGGAGGACAGGACACGGGGCAGTAAAGTGAGACTGACGAGTGACGTAACACTGGAGGACAGGACACGGGGCAGTAAAGTGAGACTGACGAGTGACGTAACACTGGAGGACAGGACACGGGGCAGTAAAGTGAGACTGACGAGTGGCGTAACACTGGAGGACAGGACACGGGGCAGTAAAGTGAGACTGACGAGTGGCGTAACACTGGAGGACAGGACATGGGGCAGTAAAGCGAGACTGACGAGTGACGTAACAGAGGAGGACAGGACATGGGGCAGTAAAGCGAGACTGACGAGTGACGTAACACTGGAGGACAGGACACGGGGCAGTAAAGTGAGACTGACGAGTGACGTAACACTGGAGGACAGGACATGGGGCAGTAAAGTGAGACTGACGAGTGGCGTAACACTGGAGGACAGGACATGGGGCAGTAAAGTGAGACTGACGAGTGACGTAACACTGGAGGACAGGACATGGGGCAGTAAAGCGAGACTGACGAGTGACGTAACACTGGAGGACAGGACACGGGGCAGTAAAGTGAGACTGACGAGTGACGTAACACTGGAGGACAGGACATGGGGCAGTAAAGCGAGACTGACGAGTGACGTAACACTGGAGGACAGGACATGGGGCAGTAAAGCGAGACTGACGAGTGACGTAACACTGGAGGACAGGACACGGGGCAGTAAAGTGAGACTGACGAGTGACGTAACACTGGAGGACAGGACATGGGGCAGTAAAGTGAGACTGACGAGTGGCGTAACACTGGAGGACAGGACATGGGGCAGTAAAGTGAGACTGAGGAATGACGTAACACTGGAGGACAGGACATGGGGCAGTAAAGTGAGACTGAGGAATGACGTAACACTGGAGGACAGGACATGGGGCAGTAAAGTGAGACTGACGAGTGACGTAACACTGGAGGACAGGACATGGGGCAGTAAAGCGAGACTGACGAGTGACGTAACACTGGAGGACAGGACATGGGGCAGTAAAGCGAGACTGACGAGTGACGTAACACTGGAGGACAGGACACGGGGCAGTAAAGTGAGACTGACGAGTGACGTAACACTGGAGGACAGGACATGGGGCAGTAAAGTGAGACTGACGAGTGGCGTAACACTGGAGGACAGGACATGGGGCAGTAAAGTGAGACTGAGGAATGACGTAACACTGGAGGACAGGACATGGGGCAGTAAAGTGAGACTGAGGAATGACGTAACACTGGAGGACAGGACATGGGGCAGTAAAGTGAGACTGACGAGTGACGTAACACTGAAGGACAGGACAAGGGGCAGTAAAGTGAGACTGACGAGTGACGTAACACTGGAGGACAGGACACGGGGCAGTAAAGTGAGACTGACGAGTGACATAACACTGGAGGACAGGACATGGGGCAGTAAAGTGAGACTGACGAGTGGCGTAACACTGGAGGACAGGACATGGGGCAGTAAAGTGAGACTGAGGAATGACGTAACAGAGGAGGACAGGACACGGGGCAGTAAAGTGAGACTGACGAGTGATGTAACACTGGAGGACAGGACATGGGGCAGTAAAGTGAGACTGACAAGTGACGTAACACTGGAGGACAGGACATGGGGCAGTAAAGTGAGACTGACAAGTGTCGTAATACTGGAGGACAGGACATGGGGCAGTAAAGTGAGACTGAGGAATGACGTAACACTGGAGGACAGGACATGGGGCAGTAAAGTGAGACTGAGGAATGACGTAACACTGGAGGACAGGACATGGGGCAGTAAAGTGAGACTGACAGATGATGTAACACTGGAGGACAGGACATGGGGCAGTAAAGTGAGACTGACGAGTGTCGTAACACTGGAGGACAGGACATGGGGCAGTAAAGTGAGACTGACGAGTGTCGTAACACTGGAGGACAGGACATGGGGCAGTAAAGTGAGACAGGAATGACGTAACACTGGAGGACAGGACATGGGGCAGTAAAGTGAGACAGGAATGACGTAACAAAGGAGGACAGGACATTGGGCAGTAAAGTGAGACAGGAATGACGTAACAAAGGAGGACAGGACATTGGGCAGTAAAGTGAGACTGACAGATGATGTAATACTGGAGGACAGGACTTGGGGCAGTAAAGTGAGACTGAGGAATGACGTAATACTGGAGGAAAGAAGGTGGGCGGCACAGGCTGAGGTAGAAGGCGGGTCTAGGATGATGGAGATGATGACCAAGATGGTGGGCGGATGAGGTAGGTGGGTCTAGGATGATGGAGATGATGACCAAGATGGTGGGCGGCACAGGCTGAGGTAGAAGGTGGGTCTAGGATGATGGAGATGATGACCAAGAAGGTGGGTGGTGCAGGCTGAGGTAGAAGGTGGGTCTAGGATGATGGAGATGATGACCAAGAAGGTGGGAGGATGAGGTAGAAGGTGGGTCTAGGATGATGGAGATGATGACCAAGAAGGTGGGTGGTGCAGGCTGAGGTAGAAGGTGGGCCGAGGACGATGGAGAATATGTCGGCCCACATCAGGAAGCGTTGTGTTCAGTAGAGTAGAAGAACACCAAGCTTGGTCATTGACTCCCATATTTATTGGCACCCCGTCTGAGGATTAGATGATGTTTTTTTTATGACGGAGAAGACTTTATACTTAGACTTATGGTCTATCCACATTTGTAATGACCACACACACCAGATTGTTCCTCTCAGTTTTCCATTGTTTATTGTGGATGAACTGATCGTCATACTGGGTTCTCGAGAGACCCTTCGATCCTTGGGACGCATCAGCCGACTGTGCGCAGAGTCACTCTTTGATAAGTCCTCCATCACCTTCACTCACAAAGCGCTTACGGCCCCTGCAAAGAACAAGGGTTAATGTGCTGGTCGCTCCCATTTCAGAGCGCACTCCCCTCCCCCCCAGTTCTAGGTAAACACAGCTCTAATGTAAGATAAGAGGATGGCTCACCTGGAGGGACACTGCTCATGGAGCTGTTTGGTAATCACCCCCTCCTTATAACACAGATCCACCAACTTCTCCATGACATTGTGGGCCAGAGGAACATCCAAAGTGAGGTCGGGCAGCTCAGAGTACACCCGCTGGAATCCCTAGAAGACATCGGACAATGAGGATGATGCCAAGATGTGGAACATATGGACATAAGTAGTCATCTGAATCTTACCCGGTTCATTTGGTCCAGGGTAATCAGCCCACTTTCCCATAAAGCTTTCAGCAACTTCACCGACATGAGGACATGGCCTTCAGCAGAACCTTCCAACACCAGAACCACAGCCTAGAATCAGAGATTGCCCATTATTAGACATGTAGCGTATCATCCATTGCCTAGATCTTCCAAGACATTGGAGACATACCTCATAGACAAGCTCATGGTGGAAATGAGGAACCTCCAGCTCCCTCAGACATCGCTCTGCCTCAGACACTTGTCCTGAAACCAAGAACTCCTGTAGGATCAGGTTCATCTGAAAGTAGACACATCCATGAGTCACCAGGACTAGGCCAGAAGAGACTAGACGCCACCACTGCCCTTACCTCTTTAATAAGATGTTTAACAGGTCTCTGTCCTCCGCCAACACCCCACACGTTGTCCAGTCGAATAATCTCCCTCTTGATTCTTAATAACACGGCTGCACGGTCCAGCGCTGCCCTGAGAGAGGCCACCACAAGGGTCAACGTGAGACAATGTCAGTGAAGCTCAGTGGACAATGTGCATCATAGGGATGGAAGAAGAACAAGCTAACCAAAAGGCAAGATGGAAACCAACAGCATGATGGGACCATAGTGGAGGCGTGACGATGACTATTTATGAGGGCACAAGGCTAGAAACACTGTGGTCATGTAGAAACACCCGGCCACTAAAGTGTTATGGTAAGAGGATTGTCCCATCGGTGGGACGGACAGCAGCTCCCTAGGTGGGATGTGACTTGGTTTCGAGAAGAGTTATTAGAAGTAATTGCCTCCGACAGGCGGTGGAGTCTGATGTGAGGGATACCACCACCAGCTAACATGCAATAATCCCAGCATTCACCACCAGCCCGCTCACCGCGCATGCTCACAGTCAACTCGTCCCTTGTAGCGATCCAGGAAATCTAACGGCAAAGCGTGATCGGCAACGGCACGAGCAATGAACTGGCCCAGCATCTGCAAGACAACAGAAAGTATCACAAGCTCCGATGTGGACATTGTGCCGGACTAGGCCAGGCTGTGTATGGACATCGTCAGTACCTGCGGAGCCTCGGGAGTGTCCAGGATCAGGTCAGGGAGGTCAGCCAGTAACCTGTCAAAGGCCTGCGCCATATGCTCCATGGACAAGAGCTTGCACAGGTCACACAGGAGTCTTGATGTCAGCTCGCGGTGACTAGCTTTTCCTTCCAGGGACAGAGACACAGCTAGACGAGGAACCCCGGGCTTCTGACTCCCCAAATTCAGTTCTCGCAAAAGAGCCTGCAGTGAATTAAAAGCAGACCCTCAGCAGTGATGTGACTATGCCGACACATTACACTCCCTATCCTTCCCATTATAACAGTGGCCTGTCCCACCCATGTAGCAGTGAGTTCGGTCTTCTCAAAGTCACAGGTGGTCGTTCTCATGTCCTGGCCAGATTTCCTTACTTGAAGGACCTTGCAGACGATGAGCCCTGGATGAGCCAGCTGCATCGTGTGGCCATTTCTGATACTTATCACTTGTACACGATGCAGACTAGCCTTGTAATGTTGGGCACAGTGCGGTCTCCACCATGGATGACATACGTAAGCAGACCGATACTCCACCCACTTATAGATTGGAGATGTGTGACTTCATCAGATACTTACGAGAACCTCCCCGGTGTCTCCATGCTCAAAGTATTCCTGCACCATGGGCTGCACCGTCTGCTGCAGCTCAGTCTCATCCAGCTCTGGGATAACCTTCTGATATACTGTGTCCCCCTGTTGGGACAAACCAGTGACTGTAATGGCAGGAGGACATCACACCATGCACCCACCAATGCCATGTATTCAGTTCTCTCCCAGGATCCCACTGTAGTCTATAGCATTGGGCGACCCCCCTATTGTGTCCCACTCTGCACTTCTATGTATACTGCTCTCATATCCCTGCAGTTCAGCCTCCATCTTGATTTCTACATTATTTCTCTTCTGCTATCCATTCCTAATGGCTGACATGGGCAGCTAGAGACAGCGCAATCTCTGCCTGCTGGGAGGACAGTGTGATTATCCTACTCCTAAGACACCAGAAGTATACAGGCGGGGAGACTGAGCTGTCACTTTCTTATATATATATATATATATATATATAACTGTGTGACAGGAGTCTGTCTGTTCATCAGCAGTAGCTACAATAGGAGTTCAGTCTCCTTTCTTCTGACCTTGCTCCTTCAGGGTAGTCCTCAGTGCTGCCTATCCTCTCCCATAACCCCACTGTAGGAGTATGTTCAGGAACAGTCCTTCCTCTCTCTGGTCCCTACTTCTCCATCATCCCATTAATAGTATGTTCACCTGAGCAGGTTGCCCTCCTGGAAGGGACAAGTAGACCCTGAAGAAGAGGGAGGTCCAGTCTGTACCTAATGGCTAGAAAGTCATCGCACAGTCACCTGCTGTTGTGAAGAGGATAATGGAATTACCTGAGCTGCTTCATCATAATTTGGGTCTCGAGCATCAGGTTCCTGATAGGTGTAGACCTGTCCTGGAGCTCCCCAGACACCTTTTCCACCAGCACCCCCTGCAACATAAACAAAAAAAATGTCTTCTCCTCCCAGAGAAACTAAAGATGTGGCCTCTGCTCCCAGAGAAACCAAAGACGTGGCCTCTGCTCCCTGAGAAACCAAAGACGTGGCCTCTGCTCCCTGACAAACCAAAGATGTGGCCTCTGCTCCCTGAGAAACTAAAGATGTGGCCTCTGCTCCCAGAGAAACTAAAGATGTGGCCTCTGCTCCCTGACAAACCAAAGACGTGGCCTCTGCTCCCTGAGAAACCAAAGACGTGGCCTCTGCTCCCTGAGCAACCAAAGACGTGGCCTCTGCTCCCTGAGAAACCAAAGACGTGGCCTCTGCTCATTGAGAAACTAAAGATGTGGCCTCTGCTCCCAGAGAAACCAAAGATGTGGCCTCTGCTCCCAGAGAAACCAAAGACGTGGCCTCTGCTCCCTGAGAAACCAAAGACGTGGCCTCTGCTCCCTGACAAACCAAAGATGTGGCCTCTGCTCCCTGAGAAACCAAAGACGTGGCCTCTGCTCCCTGACAAAGCAAAGGCGTAGCTGCTGCTCCCTGACAAACCAAAGATGTGGCCTCTGCTCCCTGAGAAACCAAAGACGTGGCCTCTGCTCCCAGCCTTTTACATCAGAAACTCCGAGACACCTGCAATACCGCATTGTGGATCTTTGTAGCTACGTATGTCTAGATCCGACTTCTGACCACTGGAACCTGGACTAGATCTGTCACCTCTTATTCTTGGCATGCAGTTGCCCTCCGAATTGTGCACTTTCGGGCCCCAAGCTGGGGCGTTATATATGACTAGTGGAGACGACAGACACGTTAGTGGACAAGTCCTAGGGACGGAACACGGGGCCGGCCTCGTCTCTCTATAGAGATATATATACACACACCTGTATATAAGGTCACCTAATACATGAACACAGATTCATAACTTCTGGAAAGTTCTGTTCATAGGGGGAGAGGCTCTTACACGTCTGCTAGTTCCCATCACATATTTTGGGGTGTCACGGTCTATGACTAGGCGTCCCCCATCTCATGGTAAGTGGTTACTTCTTTGTCCTACCCTACAATAGAACAAGGCGCCTCTTCCACCATCTTCCCCCTTGTACCTTTCTTGGGGAGCCCTCGTCCTTTGCCCATTCGTGACTTCCTGTCATGTCCTTTCTCTCGAGGGCTGATGGGCTCCACTGGGCTCTCTGTGCTCTCGGACTCCCTGGTAGAGTCACGCGATGACGTCCGGCGGATCCGCCGCTTGGCCTTCGCCTTCATTTTTGCTTCATGTAAAGCCTTTTCCTGGGGGGTCCAGTCACGAGCCCCCTCCTCATCACTCAGCTCCTCCGCCTCCAAGACTTCATCTTCTCCAGGCCCCATCCCAGCAGCAGAAGAGGAAGAAGAAGATGCCTCAAATGTGAACCTAGCCTAAAACCAAACCAGAGTGTAAGCACCAGTCCTGTACCCCAAATATCAGCCTGTGACTGTCCTGTACCCCGAATGTCAGCTTGTCACTGTCCTGTACCCCGAATGTCAGCCTGTGACTGTCCTGTACCCTGAATGTCAGCTTGTCACTGTCCTGTACCCCGAATGTCAGCCTGTGACTGTCCTGTACCCCGAATGTCAGCCTGTGACTGTCCTGTACCCCGAATGTCAGCCTGTGACTGTCCTGTACCCTGAATGTCAGCCTGTCACTGTCCTGTACCCCGAATGTCAGCCTGTCATTATCCTTTACCCCGAATGTCAGCCTGTCCTGTACCCCGAGTATCAGCCTGTCATTATCCTGTACCCCGAGTATCAGCCTGTCATTATCCTGTACCCCAAGTATCAGCCTGTCATTATCCTGTACCCCAAGTATCAGCCTGTCATTATCCTGTACCCCGAGTATCAGCCTGTCATTACCCTGTACCCCGAGTATCAGCCTGTCATTATCCTGTACCCCAAGTATCAGCCTGTCATTATCCTGTACCCCGAGTATCAGCCTGTCATTATCCTGTACCCCAAGTATCAGCCTGTCATTACCCTGTACCCCGAGTATCAGCCTGTCATTATCCTGTACCCCAAGTATCAGCCTGTCATTATCCTGTACCCCGAGTATCAGCCTGTCATTATCCTGTACCCCGAGTATCAGCCTGTCATTATCCTGTACCCCAAGTATCAGCCTGTCATTACCCTGTACCCCAAGTATCAGCCTGTCATTATCCTGTACCCCAAGTATCAGCCTGTCATTATCCTGTACCCCAAGTATCAGCCTGTCATTATCCTGTACCCCAAGTATCAGCCTGTCATTATCCTGTACCCCAAGTGTCAGACTGTCATTATCCTGTACCCCAAGTGTCAGGCTGTCATTATCCTGTACCCCAAGTATCAGCCTGTCATTATCCTGTACCCCAAGTATCAGCCTGTCATTATCCTGTACCCCAAGTATCAGCCTGTCATTATCCTGTACCCCAAGTATCAGCCTGTCATTATCCTGTACCCCGAGTGTTAGCCTGTCATTGTCCTGTACTCCCATACACCACCCCTCATTTCTCTGCTGTACCCCCAAATATACAGCATCTATTCCCAGATTTTGTCTATGAGGTGCAGTAAAAAACAAGTTACAAGAAAAGTATTACTATGAAAGGGGAGCTGCGGGCAGATTGCAGGGAAGGGGTTAAGTTTTCTGGAAGGGAGTTAATGCTACAGTGGGATGTTGCAAGAAAGGGGTTAATAGTGTAGGACAAAGTTAATGTTGCAGGAGGGTGATGCAGGGAAGGGGTTGATGCTGCAGGGGTCTCCATGTGTTCCATATGTTTACAGCACGTGCTGAACCCTGTACCTCCCCATTGCCACCCGACCCCAGGTCACCCCCTGTGGCCCCCAGCCACATGTGACGTCACCTGCCACCCAGGGCATTGAGCCTCTCACCTCCTGTCCTCCACACACCCCAACACTCAGCCTGGAACCTCCAAATCCCCGCAGAACCTCCCTCCGCCTCCTGCCCAGGAAGTGATGTGAGAAGTATGGAGCCTCAGAGCCCTCCCCAACCTCCTGCAAAGTGCTGCCTCCTTCCAGGCTCCCTCCTCCCCAGTTCTGCCTCCTTCCAAGCTCTGCCTCCTTCCACTTTACTAGCTTTGGCAATGCCAAATATCTATTCGGACGTGCCAATAAAGCTTGTTTGATTTGTCTCCCTCCTCCTCAGCTCTAATCAAATCAAACCATACAAGCTTTATTGGCACTCTGAGTGGATATTTGGCATTGCCAAAGCTAGTAGGAGGGGAGTGGGGTAGAACAGTCCGTGGGGTCTCATCTTCCTCTTGGTTGGTGACAGTTGTATTGGGGGGTGGGATGGGTGATTTGGGGTATAACAGTCCGTGGGGTCTTTTGGGTGGGGGGGTTTGATAGTCCGTGGAGTCTCATCTTCCTCTGGTGTGGTGACAGCTGGACACGTATTGGGCAGCGATCTCCACAGTGGCCTCTTCTTCTCCCAGTAGCATGTAGAGTTTCCTCTTCTCCCAGTCTGGGATGTGGGCAGAGAGTCTTTGGTAGTAGACGGCCCTCACAGCTGAGTATTTGGTGCAGTGTAGCAGGAAGTGGGTCTGGTCTTCTAGGACCCCCTGGTCACAGTGCTGGCACAGTCTCTTCTCCCGTGGCTTGTACGTCTGCCTGTATCGCCCCGTCTCTATCTCTAGGTTGTGGGCGCTCAGTCTGTACCGGCTCAGGGTCTGTCTGTGCTTGGGGTGGCGTATTCTCTCCAGGTAGGTGGCCATGGTGTAGTCCCTTTGTAGGGATTGGTACACGGTGAGTTTCTTGGAGTTATTTATTTCGTTTTTCCATTCTTCAATGTACCGCTCTCTGTTTGCCTCTGTGGTCGCCTTTATTTCGGCCTTGGTTATCATCTGTTGGTGTTTTTGGTTTGGTGGTTGGCTGCTGTTTGGTTGGTGAGTGTCTGGTTTGCTCCGGTGGCTTAGCCAGGCTTGGTGGTGGAAGGAGTCGCTCCCCTGGATGTGTGCCTGGAAAGCTAGCGCCCTCTTCTGTATGGTGAGCCATAGGGGGAGTCTGCCTAGCTCTGCCCTGCAGGCTATGTTGGTGGTGTTGCGATGGACATGTAGCAGGTATTTGCAGAACTCCAGGTGGAAGTTCTCTGTTGGGCTGGAATCCCACTTTGACTGGTCTGGGTAGGTGGCTGGGCCCCAAACCTCACTGCCATAGAGAAGGATCGGGGAGATGACTGCGTCAAATCTCTTCAGCCAGACCCTCACCGGTGGTTTGAGGTGGTACAGTTGTCTTCTGATGGCGTAGAAGGTTCTGCAGGCTTTTGCTTTCAGGGTTTCTATTGCTGCTTTGAAGCTTCCTGATTGGCTGAGCTCCAGCCCCAGGTCGGTGTAGCTGTTGGTTTTCTCCAGTGTGGAGCCGTTAAGTGTGAATTGTGGGGTGGTGGAGGCTTTATTGTGGCCCTTCTTCTGAAATACCATGACTTTGGTCTTCTTCTGGTTGATGGGTAGGGCCCATGTGGTGCTGAATTTTTCCAGCACGGACAGGCTTTCTTGGAGGTCTTTCTCGGTGGGGGCCAGGAGAAGGAGGTCATCGGCGTATAGCTCTACCTCCTCGCAGCCTCCATCTACCCTGATCTGCCGCCTGCCAAGTCTTATGATATGTTCACATGGAGGAAACCTTTTCCGCCTTGTGAACATTCCGCTCTGGAATTCTGATTCAGCCGCTGAATCCACGGTAAGATTGCTCATCTCACTTCTTCTTTCCGCTACTAGCTAGGCTCCGTGTGAACTAGCCCTTACTTTCTCAGCTTCCATCATGCCAAATTATACTGTCCCCCCACCCTCAACATCTTCACAATACCCAGTCACAATGTTCTGTTCATGACCACTAGGGGGCACAATGGCCCGTGTATATGAACAGGAGAGATTATTTCTATGGCCTCGTTACCCCTCCCATTCATCACATCATGTGACTTCTGTTACCACATTCCAATCCTGCTCTGCAATGGATTATATCACTCACTACTGCCCCTCCCCCTGCTGTAGACTACACCTCCCAGCATGCTCCTCAGTGCCCCTCCCCCTGCTGTAGACTACACCTCCCAGCATGCAGTTCAGCTTTTTCCTGTCTTTTCTGTTGTGGTTGCAAGATCTGGAGACGGGAGATTTGTGAGGTAACAGCAATGTATATTATTATATAGTATTATATATCATCATATACCTCCTCTATTATGTGTTATTATATCCCCTCTATTATATATATATATATATTAGCTTCTGCCTGCGACTTTGTCTGCATCAATGATCCGCCTATATTCAGCAAATTGCTGCTCTCGATGCTTTGCCTGCTGCGGCGTTTCGGCAGCTCTCAAGCTGTTCTGCTCCTGAATTCATTCCTCGCACCGTGCCTGTGATTGTTCTGGCCCTGCATATCGCCCCAGTAAATGCCCTGCATGTTGCACCGGTAAGTACCCTGCATATCACACTGCTAAATACCGTGCATATCACGCCAGTAAATGCCCTGCATATCGCCCCGGTAAATGCCCTGCATATCACGCCAGTAAATGCCCTGCATATCACGCCGGTAAATGCCCTGCATATCACGCCGTTAAGTACCCTGCATATCGCTCCGGTAAATGCCCTGCATATCGCGCCGGTAAATACCCTGCATATCGCGCCGGTAAATGCCATGCATATCACAGCAGTAAATACCCTGCACATCATGCGGGTAAATGCCCTGCATATCGCGCCGGTAAATACCCTGCATATCGGGCCGGTAAATGCCATGCATATCACAGCAGTAAATACCCTGCACATCATGCAGGTAAATGCCCTCCATATCGCTTCGGTAAATGCCCTGCATATCACGCCGTTATGTACCCTGCATATCACAGTGCTAAATACCCTGCATATCGCTCCGCTAAATGCCCTGCATATCGCGCTGGTAAATGCCAGGCATATCACGCCGGTAAGTACCCTGCATATCACACTGCTAAATGGCCTGCATATCACGCCGGTAAATACCTTGCATTTTGCGCCGGTAAATACCCTGCACATCGCGCCGGTAAATGCCCTGCACATCACGCCGGTAAATGCCCTGCATATCACGCCAGTGTTTCCCTGTATATTGCAGCAGAAATGCTCAGGCAAGCCAAGGTGGTACTTACATGTCAGAGTGCACACACATACCAGACATTGGAATGACGGTGCAATGAAGCTTTTCTTTATTTCAGATGATGAATTTGATGATGAAGGAGCGGAGGCCAGCAGAGGAGCAGAGACCACACACCAACGTGAGCCAATGAGAGGACACCACCACACCTCCTGGTCCGAATACAGACATGACTTCCTTCAAGGTGACCCCACCATCATTCCTGAATCTTCTGCAGTTAAATCACTATCTCTTCTCAGGCTTGGCTTGAGGTGGGTGGAGGGATCTCTCAGTGCCCTCTTCTGTTTCTCGGGGGATTTCTCAGGCCCCTCTTCTGCCGCTGTCTTGGGAGGCGTCACTTGGGCCTCTTTTCTGACACTGTCTTGTAAGGGATCTCTCAGGGCCCTCTTCTACTTCTTGAGGGATCTCTCAGGCCCCTCTCCAACCTCTGTTTCTTATTTGGAGAGGGATCTCTTAGGTCTCTTTTCTGCCTCTGCAGGGATCTCTTGGGCCTCTTTTTTGCTTCTTGAGAGATCTCTTAGGTCTCTTTTCTGCCTCTGCAGGGATCTCTTGGGCCTCTTTTTTGCTTCTTGAGAGATCTCTTAGGTCTTTTTTCTGCCTCTGTTTCAGGAGGGACCTCTTGGGCCCCTTTTCTGCCTCTGTCTTGGGAGGCATTACTCGGGCCCCTTCTCTGTCTCAGAAGGGATCTCTCGGGCCCCTCTCCTGCCTCTGTTTCAGCAGGGATGTTTAGGTCCCCTTTTCTGCATCTGTTTTGGGAGGGATCTCTCAGGCCTCTTTTCTGCTTCTTGAGATATCGCTTGGACCCCTTTTCTGCCTCTGTGTCAGCAGAGATCTCTCGGGCCTCTTTTCTGTCTCAGGAGGCATCACTCCAGCCCCTTCTCTGCCTCTGTCTCGGGAGGGATGTCTCGGGCCCCTCTTCTGCCTCTGTCTCGGGAGGGATCTTTCAGGCCTCTTTTCTCCCTCTGGAGGGATCTCTCGGACCTCTTTTCTGCCTCTGTCTTGGGAGGCACCTCTTGGGCCTCTTTTCTCCCTCTTTAGGAATTTCTTGGACTCCCTTTCTGCCTGTGTCACGTGAGGGATCACTTGGTCCTCTTTTCTGCCTCTCTCTCTAGAGGGATCACTCGGGCTCCTCTCCTGCCTCTGCAAGGATCACTTGGTCCTCTTTTCTACCTCTGTCTTGGGAGGCATCTCTCGGGCCTCTTTTCTGCTTCTGTTTTGTTTTAATAATAGTTGTCTCTTTGTCATTTTAGACTTTGCCTCTTCTCCGCGTTCTCCAGTCCTGCTCCACGGTGCTCAGCTGCGGTGTGATGTCATCAGTGAGGGGGAGGAGCTGACACCACACAGCAGTACACAGAGATATGATTCGCCACTTTTCTTCTTGCGCCAGCAGCGGCACCTCCTCACATTGGTGCGGGAGTTTGTCGTTCATCAGATGCAGGTTCTGGAGTACTACAGGACAGTGGAGGAGACGCCACTCTCTGGACTGGAGGCTGTGTGTCTTGGGCTGCAGGAGCTGTGTCACAATGGTGCGTTGTTGCAGAAGAAGGTCCGTGCCAATCAGCTGCTGCGCCCATTCTCCCCACCTTTACACGGGTGCCTCAGTAATCTGCAAAGAATGCTACAACTCATGTCTGTGAAGGCCGCTATTGTGACAGAAAAGCTCCTCCTGAGTGCACTGCATACAGCGCCACATTTCCCTACAGAGTTTTCGGGGAGTTTGTGCCGCTCTCTGTCCACCTATAACAAAGTCTTAGCGGAGATGTTGCGGTGGGATACTGTGCTACTGTGGACACATTTGCAGCCGGTGTCCATTACTAGGGTTGTGAAGGTCATAGCGGAGGAACGGGGGTGGCTGCTGGCTGGTCACTTCTTAAATGATGGCCTAGGGCACAGGCTAGAGGATGTTGTGAAGGGAGAGGTGAAGTCACAACAGGTGGGCGGAGCACTATCATCACTTCTGAAGAGACTGGTATGGGAAGACCAGTGCCAGACTGCCCCTCTGCTGAGATCATTGGTCAGCCTGGATCACATGGCATGGAGTGGAATGGATGGGCAGAGCATGGCGGAGTCTCTTCTGTACGAACAGTACTGCAGCCACTTGTGGCCACTCCTCAGTGCCAATCTCTTCCAGACCTCGTACCCAGGAGCAATGTCAGCCCTGATAGCCGCTGGTGTGGGGGAAAGAATCACCGACGCCATCCAGTTCCTGCAGAGTGTCCTGACGTCTGGTAGGTTGTAGATGTGTGAAGGTTGTTACGTACAAGTGTCCATGGTAATGTTATATCAGTGTAGTACCTGGTGAATACAAGACTGTGCATAATGTCTTATAGATGTCGTCCCAGAGCAGTGCCGAGAGTCCGTCCACTGTCACGGTCATCACTTACTGCACACCATGGCCTTCATGTCCTGGGACACAGGTAAGAGGGACAACCGTTATCTGAGGGGAGGGGGGCAGCCGTGTTTATGGAATAATATGGGGTAGGGGGTGAGATGAGAAAGTTACATGGTTCAAGAGGGAATCCATGTTGTTAGGAGGGGAACATCTATGTTATTGGGGTGTCTCTGTTATTGGAAGGGATCTGATACAGTACAGTGGTGAGATGAGCAGGTAATAGGTGTGGGGGGAGGGGGGATCACGTGTGGGGTCCCAGAGTCATGGTAAGACCCTTTGTCCTCTGCAGGTATGTGTCAGTCATTGGGCTTGGCCCTCACAGATAAATGTGTGCTGCTGGATGATGGGGCCCACAGGACACACAGCAGAACCTCTGCTGCCCTCGTCACCGTGTGCCAGGAGTTATTGGTGCTGCTCCACACTCTGCGCTCTGGTAAGACCCCATCTTGGCTTGATCTGTGTTGCTGGACAGAAGTCAAGTGAAGCCTCTGAGTTCATCCGTGGTGTTGTTTCTGGGCAGATGATACCTCCAGACATCAGTGTGTCCTCAGCTGCTGTGTGACGACTTTACAGCTCTGTGAACTGTGGCTGAGGAGCCGCTCTCAGATCTACTCCAGCTCTGGTTCTGTAGGTCATCTGCTGCTGATAAGTCACGGAGATCTGCCGGTAAGGCCTGAGGGGCAGCGCCATAGCTTGTCCTCCTCAGCAATCTTCTTCACACATCTGACCACGCCTCTCATCTTATGTCAGGTGATAAAGGAACAGATGCATAATGTGATCATGGCCGTACACAACCTGGAATGGCCTCCTGTAAGTCAGCGGCTTTGTGTGAAACTGCAGGACGTGTCTGATAGCCTGGAGGTAAGTGGCCATGTACAAGCTGCCCCTTTGTGGACCATTCACTGCTACTAAAGTAATGGCCCCCCATGACAGCTCTTATGTTATTGCCCTGCTGTCTCCTCCTCTTTATAGGGTGTGGCTTTGAGTCTGCCCCGCCTCCTACAATCCATATGTGCTCTGCAAGCTCAGGAGATTTTCCAGCATATGATGCCATCTGGACGTCACTGGAGAGGGAAGGTGGCGAATGGTGAGCAATAGGCTGGGGGAGGGGGGGGGGTGGCAAACAATGTTCTGTCTATAGCCACTAGGTATGTAAATGAAGGGGAGGAGACTAGTTGAGATCTTCCTCTGCGTTTCGCCTCAGGTCTGGAGCTGGTTCCCAGTGACTACGCTCAGGCTGCAGTTAATACGGTGCTGGTGCCAGTGCTAGAAGTAGTCCGCACGTTGGGTGTGGAGGAGCAGCTGTCGGCTGTGGCCCTCACCATAGGGGTCTTCATGGAAGCCTGGATGGGACATATTCTGCGGGAGAGGCTGAGATTCAGGTATGTAATGAGAAGGTGCGAGACCGTCCTGGGCCGCTGGAGCTCCGGCCTGTCAGTCTCTCTTGTTGGGAGGAGGGTCTTTTTATCTACCTTTTCTGCTCTCTCTTTCTTGGGGAAGAGTCTATATGCTCTCTCGTTTTGTGTAGGATCATTATGGCTGGTGTCAGCTTTCTGTCTGAAGGTCCATTGTGTTTGTGGAGGTCTCGCTGCATCCAGTGTTTTCTGTATCTTTCAGTTTGCAGGGAGCACTTCAGCTGAGATGTGACTTTGAGAGTGTTCGGGAGGTGTTGAAGTCTCAGGAGCTGTCTCCAGTGGTGGTTCAGTCTGCAGTGTCTCTCCCTGTTTTCCAGCAGGCAGATAACGCCATTGAGTGCCTCCTGCGACAGCCGTCTCATAAGAGCGCCCTGCAGTCTGGTGGCTGTTCTCTTTTCTGCTGTGAGTAGGCCTCTGAGGTTTCTTTCAGCTTCTGGTCTGGTTTTCTTCTGGTTGAATTTTCCCTGTCTGTTCTTTCTCTGTGGTCAGGTCCTCCCTTGTGTCACGGAGCGGTGGAGAGTGTATCGGACAGCCTGCAGAGCCTAGACAGCCTAGGCCGCCGAGGGTGGGCTCACAGTTACCCTGCACATCAGCCCAGACACAGCCATGATTCCTACCTCCCCCACAACCAGCCTCAATGGCTCTCCTTGCGACTCCACAAGACTGGGAACCGCTGAGGGCCGGGACAATCCTCCAATATAACTTATTGTTTTATATAAACACAGCTCTATTTTATTAAAGATTTCTGATATTCCACAACATCATCGCTGATTCTGTCACTACTATCAGGGAGAAGGGGATGGGTCACAGGACAGGGGGAGGAGAAGGGGATGGGTCACAAGACGGGGGGGAGGAGAAGGGGATGGGTCACAGGACAGGGGGATGGGTCACAGGACAGGGGGAGGAGAAGGGGATGGGTCACAGGACAGGGGGAGGAGAAGGGGATGGGTCACAGGACAGGGGGAGGAGAAGGGGATGGGTCACAGGACGGGGGGGAGGAGAAGGGGATGGGTCACAGGACGGGGGGGAGGAGAAGGGGATGGGTCACAGGTCAGGGAGGACATGGGGGGGATGGGTCACAGGTCGGGGGGGGAGGAGAAGGGGATGGGTCACAGGACGGGGGGGAGGAGAAGGGGATGGGTCACAGGACGGGGGGGAGGAGAAGGGGATGGGTCACAGGACGGGGGGGAGGAGAAGGGGATGGGTCACAGGACGGGGGGGAGGAGAAGGGGATGGGTCACAGGACGGGGGGGAGGAGAAGGGGATGGGTCACAGGACGGGGGGGAGGAGAAGGGGATGGGTCACAGGACGGGGGGGAGGAGAAGGGGATGGGTCACAGGACGGGGGGGAGGAGAAGGGGATGGGTCACAGGACGGGGGGAGGAGAAGGGGATGGGTCACAGGACGGGGGGGAGGAGAAGGGGATGGGTCAGGGAGGACATGGGGGGGATGGGTCACAGGTCAGGGGGAGGAGAAGGGGATGGGTCACAGGACAGGGAGGACATGGGGGGGCTGGGTCACAGGTCAGGGGGAGGAGAAGGGGACGGGTCACAGGACAAGGGGAGGAGAAGGGGACGGGTCACAGGACAGGGGGGAGGAGAAGGGGACGGGTCACAGGACAGGGGGGAGGAGAAGGGGACGGGTCACAGGACAGGGGGGAGGAGAAGGGGACGGGTCACAGGACAGGGGGAGGAGAAGGGGACGGGTCACAGGACAGGGGAGGAGAAGGGGACGGGTCACAGGACAGGGGAGGAGAAGGGGACGGGTCACAGGATGGGGGGGAGGAGAAGGGGACGGGTCACAGGACGGGGGGGAGGAGAAGGGGATGGGTCACAGGTCAGGGAGGACATGGGGGGGATGGGTCACAGGTCAGGGGGAGGAGAAGGGGATGGGTCACAGGACAGGGAGGACATGGGGGGGCTGGGTCACAGGTCGGGGGGGGGAGGAGAAGGGGATGGGTCACAGGACGGGGGGGAGGAGAAGGGGATGGGTCACAGGACGGGGGGGAGGAGAAGGGGATGGGTCACAGGACGGGGGGGAGGAGAAGGGGATGGGTCACAGGACGGGGGGGAGGAGAAGGGGATGGGTCACAGGACGGGGGGGAGGAGAAGGGGATGGGTCACAGGACGGGGGGGAGGAGAAGGGGATGGGTCACAGGACGGGGGGGAGGAGAAGGGGATGGGTCACAGGACGGGGGGGAGGAGAAGGGGATGGGTCACAGGACGGGGGGAGGAGAAGGGGATGGGTCACAGGACGGGGGGGAGGAGAAGGGGATGGGTCAGGGAGGACATGGGGGGGATGGGTCACAGGTCAGGGGGAGGAGAAGGGGATGGGTCACAGGACAGGGAGGACATGGGGGGGCTGGGTCACAGGTCAGGGGGAGGAGAAGGGGACGGGTCACAGGTCAGGGGGAGGAGAAGGGGACGGGTCACAGGACAAGGGGAGGAGAAGGGGACGGGTCACAGGACAGGGGGGAGGAGAAGGGGACGGGTCACAGGACAGGGGGGAGGAGAAGGGGACGGGTCACAGGACAGGGGGGAGGAGAAGGGGACGGGTCACAGGACAGGGGGAGGAGAAGGGGACGGGTCACAGGACAGGGGAGGAGAAGGGGACGGGTCACAGGATGGGGGGGAGGAGAAGGGGATGGGTCACAGGACGGGGGGGAGGAGAAGGGGATGGGTCACAGGTCAGGGAGGACATGGGGGGGATGGGTCACAGGTCAGGGGGAGGAGAAGGGGATGGGTCACAGGACAGGGAGGACATGGGGGGGCTGGGTCACAGGTCAGGGGGAGGAGAAGGGGACGGGTCACAGGACAAGGGGAGGAGAAGTGGACGGGTCACAGGACAGGGGGGAGGAGAAGGGGATGGGTCACAGGACAGGGTGGACATGGGGGGGATGGGTCACAGGACAGGGGGAGGAGAAGGGGATGGGTCACAGGTCAGGGGGAGGAGAAGGGGATGGGTCACAGGTCAGGGGCAGGAGAAGGGGATGGGTCACAGGACAGGGAGGACATGGGGGGGATGGGTCACAGGACAGGGGGAGGAGAAGGGGATGGGTCACAGGTCAGGGGGAGGAGAAGGGGATGGGTCACAGGTCAGGGGGAGGAGAAGGGGATGAGAAGGAGACGGGTCACAGGACGGGGGGGAGGAGAAGGGGACGGGTCACAGGACGGGGAGGACATGGGGGGGATGGGTCACAGGACGGGGGGAGGAGAAGGGGACGCGTCACAGGACGGGGGGGAGGAGAAGGGGACGGGTCACAGGACGGGGGGGAGGAGAAGGGGACGGGTCACAGGACGGGGGGGAGGAGAAGGGGACGGTCACAGGACGGGGGGGGAGGAGAAGGGGACGGGTCACAGGACGGGGGGGAGGAGAAGGGGACGGGTCACAGGACGGGTCACAGGACAGTGGGAGGAGAAGGGGACGGGTCACAGGACAGGGGGAGGAGAAGGGGACGGGTCACAGGACAGGGGGAGGAGAAGGGGACGGGTCACAGGACAGGGGGAGGAGAAGGGGACGGGTCACAGGACAGGGGGAGGAGAAGGGGACGGGTCACAGGACAGGGGGAGGAGAAGGGGACGGGTCACAGGACAGGGGGAGGAGAAGGGGACGGGTCACAGGACAGGGGGAGGAGAAGGGGACGGGTCACAGGACAGGGGGAGGAGAAGGGGACGGGTCACAGGACAGGGGGAGGAGAAGGGGATGGGTCACATGACGGGGGGATGGGTCACAGGACAGTGGGAGGAGAAGGGGATGGGTCACAGGACAGTGGGAGGAGAAGTGGACGGGTCACAGGACAGGGGGAGGAGAAGGGGATGGGTCACATGACGGGGGGATGGGTCACAGGACAGGGGGAGGAGAAGGGGATGGGTCACAGGACAGGGGGAGGAGAAGGGGATGGGTCACAGGACAGGGGGAGGAGAAGGGGATGGGTCACAGGACAGGGGGAGGAGAAGGGGATGGGTCACAGGACAGGGGGAGGAGAAGGGGATGGGTCACAGGACAGGGGGAGGAGAAGGGGATGGGTCACAGGACAGGGGGAGGAGAAGGGGATGGGTCACAGGACAGGGGGAGGAGAAGGGGATGGGTCACAGGACAGGGGGAGGAGAAGGGGATGGGTCACAGGACAGGGGGAGGAGAAGGGGATGGGTCACAGGACAGGGGGAGGAGAAGGGGATGGGTCACAGGACAGGGGGAGGAGAAGGGGATGGGTTACAGGACAGGGGGAGGAGAAGGGGATGGGTCACAGGATGGGGGGATGGGTCACAGGACAGGGGGAGGAGAAGGGGATGGGTCACAGGACAGGGGGAGGAGAAGGGGATGGGTCACAGGACAGCGGGAGGAGAAGGGGATGGGTCACAGGACAGGGGGAGGAGAAGGGGATGGGTCACAGGACAGGGGGAGGAGAAGGGGATGGGTCACATGACGGGGGGATGGGTCACAGGACAGGGGGAGGAGAAGGGGATGGGTCACAGGACAGGGGGAGGAGAAGGGGATGGGTCACAGGACAGGGGGAGGAGAAGGGGATGGGTCACATGACGGGGGGATGGGTCACAGGACAGTGGGAGGAGAAGGGGACGGGTCACAGGACAGTGGGAGGAGAAGGGGACGGGTCACAGGACAGGGGGAGGAGAAGGGGACGGGTCACAGGACAGGGGGAGGAGAAGGGGATGGGTCACAGGACAGGGGGAGGAGAAGGGGATGGGTCACAGGACAGCGGGAGGAGAAGGGGATGGGTCACAGGACAGGGGGAGGAGAAGGGGATGGGTCACAGGACAGGGGGAGGAGAAGGGGATGGGTCACATGACGGGGGGATGGGTCACAGGACAGGGGGAGGAGAAGGGGATGGGTCACAGGACAGGGGGAGGAGAAGGGGATGGGTCACAGGACAGGGGGAGGAGAAGGGGATGGGTCACATGACGGGGGGATGGGTCACAGGACAGTGGGAGGAGAAGGGGATGGGTCACAGGATAGTGAGCGGAGAAGGGGACGGGTCACAGGACAGGGGGAGGAGAAGGGGATGGGTCACAGGACAGGGGGAGGAGAAGGGGATGGGTCACAGGACAGGGGGAGGAGAAGGGGATGGGTCACAGGACAGGGGGAGGAGAAGGGGATGGGTCACAGGACAGGGGGAGGAGAAGGGGATGGGTCACAGGACAGGGGGAGGAGAAGGGGATGGGTTACAGGACAGGGGGAGGAGAAGGGGATGGGTCACAGGACGGGGGGATGGGTCACAGGACAGGGGGAGGAGAAGGGGATGGGCCACAGGACAGGGGGAGGAGAAGGGGATGGGTCACAGGACAGGGGGAGGAGAAGGGGATGGGTCACATGACGGGGGGATGGGTCACAGGACAGGGGGAGGAGAAGGGGATGGGTCACAGGACAGGAGGAGGAGAAGGGGATTGGTCACAGGACAGGGGGAGGAGAAGGGGATGGGTCACAGGACAGGGGGAGGAGAAGGGGATGGGTCACATGACGGGGGGATGGGTCACAGGACAGTGGGAGGAGAAGGGGACGGGTCACAGGACAGTGGGAGGAGAAGGGGACGGGTCACAGGACAGGGGGAGGAGAAGGGGACGGGTCACAGGACAGGGGGAGGAGAAGGGGACGGGTCACAGGACAGGGGGAGGAGAAGGGGATGGGTCACAGGACAGGGGGAGGAGAAGGGGATGGGTCACAGGACAGGGGGAGGAGAAGGGGATGGGTCACAGGACAGGGGGAGGAGAAGGGGATGGGTCACAGGACAGGGGGAGGAGAAGGGGATGGGTCACATGACGGGGGGATGGGTCACAGGACAGGGGGAGGAGAAGGGGATGGGTCACAGGACAGGGGGAGGAGAAGGGGATGGGTCACAGGACAGGGGGAGGAGAAGGGGATGGGTCACATGACGGGGGGATGGGTCACAGGACAGTGGGAGGAGAAGGGGATGGGTCACAGGATAGTGGGAGGAGAAGGGGACGGGTCACAGGACAGGGGGAGGAGAAGGGGATGGGTCACAGGACAGGGGGAGGAGAAGGGGACGGGTCACAGGACAGGGGGAGGAGAAGGGGACGGGTCACAGGACGAGGGGGATGGGTCACAGGACAGGGGGAGGAGAAGGGGATGGGTCACAGGACAGGGGGAGGAGAAGGGGATGGGTCACATGACGGGGGGATGGGTCACAGGACAGGGGGAGGAGAAGGGGATGGGTCACAGGACAGGGGGAGGAGAAGGGGATTGGTCACAGGACAGGGGGAGGAGAAGGGGATGGGTCACAGGACAGGGGGAGGAGAAGGGGATGGGTCACAGGACGGGGGGAGGAGAAGGGGATGGGTCACAGGACAGGGGGAGGAGAAGGGGATGGGTCACAGGACAGGGGGAGGAGAAGGGGATGGGTCACAGGACAGGGAGACATGGGGGATGGGTCACAGGACAGGGAGCACATGGGGGGATGGGTCACAGGACAGGGAGGACATGGGGGGATGGGTCACAGGACAGGGATGACATGGGGGGATGGGTCACAGGACATATGGGGAGCTTAAAGAACATGTGAAAGCCATCTAACGCGGAGACAACCACATGTGGATAAAAATAAGGAGCTCCATCCTCAGCGGCCAACACGACATCTACCTCAGCTGTCACCAAGCAAGAGGAAGATGAGACTCCATGGACTGTTACTAGGGAGGGAGGTCATACAGGCCCGTGGAGGTCACACACACTACTCAGGGTCATCAGGAGCATGTCCAGGTGTTGTAGGGAGGTCATACAGACACGTGGAGGCCACACACACTACTCAGCCTCATCAGGAGCATGTCCAGGTGTTGTAGGGAGGTCATACAGGCCCGGGGAGGTCAAACACACTACTCAGCCTCATCAGGAGCATGTCCAGGTGTTGTAGGGAGGTCATACAGACACGTGGAGGCCACACACACTACTCAGCCTCATCAGGAGCATGTCCAGGTGTTGTAGGGAGGTCATACAGGCCCGGGGAGGTCACACACACTACTCAGCCTCATCAGGAGCATGCCGAGGTGTTGTAGGGAGGTCATACAGACACGTGGAGGTCACACACACTACTCAGCCTCATCAGGAGCATGTCCAGGTGTTGTAGGGAGGTCGTACAGACACGTGGAGGTCACACACACTACTCAGCCTCATCAGGAGCATGTCCAGGTGTTGTAGGGAGGTCATACAGACACGTGGAGGTCACACACACTACTCAGCCTTATCAGGAGCATGTCCAGGTGTTGTAGGGAGGTCATACAGGCCCATGGAGGTCACACACACTACTCAGCCTCATCAGGAGCATGTCCAGGTGTTGTAGGGAGGTCATACAGGCCCGTGGAGGTCACACACACTACTCAGCCTTATCAGGAGCATGTCCAGGTGTTGTAGGGAGGTCATACAGACACATGGAGGTCACACACACTACTCAGCCTCATCAGGAGCATGTCCAGGTGTTGTAGGGAGGTCATACAGGCCCATGGAGGTCACACACACTACTCAGCCTCATCAGGAGCATGTCCAGGTGTTGTAGGGAGGTCATACAGGCCCGTGGAGGTCACACACACTACTCAGCCTTATCAGGAGCATGTCCAGGTGTTGTAGGGAGGTCATACAGACACATGGAGGTCACACACACTACTCAGCCTCATCAGGAGCATGTCCAGGTGTTGTAGGGAGGTCATACAGGCCCGTGGAGGTCACACACACTACTCAGCCTCATCAGGAGCATGTCCAGGTGTTGTAGGGAGGTCATACAGGCCCGGGGAGGTCACACACACTACTCAGCCTCATCAGGAGCATGCCGAGGTGTTGTAGGGAGGTCATACAGACACGTGGAGGTCACACACACTACTCAGCCTCATCAGGAGCATGTCCAGGTGTTGTAGGGAGGTCATACAGACACGTGGAGGTCACACACACTACTCAGCCCCATCAGGAGCATGCCCAGCTGTTGTAGGGAGGTCATACAGGCCCGGGGAGGTCACACACACTACTCAGCCTCATCAGGAGCATGTCCAGGTGTTGTAGGGAGGTCGTACAGACACGTGGAGGTCACACACACTACTCAGCCTCATCAGGAGCATGTCCAGGTGTTGTAGGGAGGTCATACAGACACGTGGAGGTCACACACACTACTCAGCCTTATCAGGAGCATGTCCAGGTGTTGTAGGGAGGTCATACAGGCCCATGGAGGTCACACACACTACTCAGCCTCATCAGGAGCATGTCCAGGTGTTGTAGGGAGGTCATACAGGCCCGTGGAGGTCACACACACTACTCAGCCTTATCAGGAGCATGTCCAGGTGTTGTAGGGAGGTCATACAGACACATGGAGGTCACACACACTACTCAGCCTCATCAGGAGCATGTCCAGGTGTTGTAGGGAGGTCATACAGGTCCGTGGAGGTCACACACACTACTCAGCCTCATCAGGAGCATGTCCAGGTGTTGTAGGGAGGTCATACAGGCCCGTGGAGGTCACACACACTACTCAGCCTCATCAGGAGCATGTCCAGGTGTTGTAGGGAGGTCATACAGGTCCGTGGAGGTCACACACACTACTCAGCCTCATCAGGAGCATGTCCAGGTGTTGTAGGGAGGTCATACAGACACGTGGAGGTCACACACACTACTCAGCCTCATCAGGAGCATGTCCAGGTGTTGTAGGGAGGTCATACAGGCCCGTGGAGGTCACACACACTACTCAGCCTTATCAGGAGCATGTCCAGGTGTTGTAGGGAGGTCATACAGACACGTGGAGGTCACACACACTACTCAGCCTCATCAGGAGCATGTCCAGGTGTTGTAGGGAGGTCATACAGGTCCGTGGAGGTCACACACACTACTCAGCCTCATCAGGAGCATGTCCAGGTGTTGTAGGGAGGTCATACAGACACGTGGAGGTCACACACACTACTCAGCCTCATCAGGAGCATGTCCAGGTGTTGTAGGGAGGTCATATAGACACATGGAGGTCACACACACTACTCAGCCCCATCAGGAGCATCTCCAGGTGTTGTAGGGAGTTCATACAGACACGTGGAGGTCACACACACTACTCAGCCTCATCAGGAGCATGCCCAGGTGTTGTAGGGAGGTCATACAGACACGTGGAGGCCACACACACTACTCAGCCTCATCAGGAGCATGTCCAGGTGTTGTAGGGAGGTCATACAGGTCCATGGAGGTCACACACACTACTCAGCCTCATCAGGAGCATGTCCAGGTGTTGTAGGGAGGTCATACAGGCCCGTGGAGGTCACACACACTACTCAGCCGCATCAGGAGCATGCCCAGGTGTTGTAGGAAGGTCATACAGGTCCATGGAGGTCACACACACTACTCAGCCTCATCAGGAGCATGCCCAGGTGTTGTAGGGAGGTCATACAGACACGTGGAGGTCACACACACTACTCAGCCTTATCAGGAGCATGTCCAGGTGTTGTAGGGAGGTCATACAGACACATGGAGGTCACACACACTACTCAGCCTCATCAGGAGCATGTCCAGGTGTTGTAGGGAGGTCATACAGGCCCGTGGAGGCCGCACACACTACTCAGCCTCATCAGGAGCATGTCCAGGTGTTGTAGGGAGGTCATACAGACACGTGGAGGTCACACACACTACTCAGTCTCATCAGGAGCATGTCCAGGTGTTGTAGGGAGGTCATACAGGCCCGTGGAGGTCACACACACTACTCAGCCTCATCAGGAGCATGCCCAGGTGTTGTAGGGAGGTCATACAGACACATGGAGGTCACACACACTACTCAGCCTCATCAGGAGCATGTCCAGGTGTTGTAGGGAGGTCATACAGGCCCGTGGAGGCCGCACACACTACTCAGCCTCATCAGGAGCATGTCCAGGTGTTGTAGGGAGGTCATACAGGCCCGTGGAGGTCACACACACTACTCAGCCTCATCAGGAGCATGCCCAGGTGTTGTAGGGAGGTCATACAGACACGTGGAGGTCACACACACTACTCAGCCTCATCAGGAGCATGCCCAGGTGTTGTAGGGAGGTCATACAGACACGTGGCGGTCACACACACTACTCAGCCTCATCAGGAGTATGTCCAGGTGTTGTAGGGAGGTCATACAGACCCATGGAGGTCACACACACTACTCAGCCTCATCAGGAGCATGTCCAGGTGTTGTAGGGAGGTCATACAGGTCCATGGAGGCCACACACACTACTCAGCCTCATCAGGAGCATGTCCAGGTGTTGTAGGGAGGTCATACAGACACGTGGAGGTCACACACACTACTCAACCTCATCAGGAGCATGCCCAGGTGTTGTAGGGAGGTCATACAGACACGTGGAGGTCACACACACTACTCAGCCTCATCAGGAGCATGTCCAGGTGTTGTAGGGAGGTCATACAGACACGTGGAGGTCACACACACTACTCAGCCCCATCAGGAGCATGTCCAGGTGTTGTAGGGAGGTCATACAGACACGTGGAGGTCACATACACTACTCAGTCTCATCAGGAGCATGTCCAGGTGTTGTAGGGAGGTCATACAGGTCCATGGAGGTCACACACACTACTCAGCCTCATCAGGAGCATGTCCAGGTGTTGTAGGGAGGTCATACAGGTCCATGGAGGTCACACACACTACTCAGCCTCATCAGGAGCATGCCCAGGTGTTGTAGGGAGGTCATACAGGTCCATGGAGGTCACACACACTACTCAGCCTCATCAGGAGCATGCCCAGGTGTTGTAGGGAGGTCATACAGACACATGGAGGTCACACACACTACTCAGCCTCATCAGGAGCATGTCCAGGTGTTGTAGGGAGGTCATACAGGCCCGTGGAGGTCACACACACTACTCAGCCTCATCAGGAGCATGTCCAGGTGTTGAAGGGAGGTCATACAGGCCCGTGGAGGTCACACACACTACTCAGCCTCATCAGGAGCATGTCCAGGTGTTGTAGGGAGGTCATACAGACACGTGGAGGTCACACACACTACTCAGCCTCATCAGGAGCATGCCCAGGTGTTGTAGGGAGGTCATACAGACACGTGGAGGTCACACACACTACTCAGTCTCATCAGGAGCATGTCCAGGTGTTGTAGGGAGGTCATACAGACACGTGGAGGTCACATACACTACTCAGTCTCATCAGGAGCATGTCCAGGTGTTGTAGGGAGGTCATACAGACACATGGAGGTCACATACACTACTCAGCCTCATCAGGAGCATGTCCAGGTGTTGTAGGGAGGTCATACAGACACGTGGAGGTCACATACACTACTCAGTCTCATCAGGAGCATGTCCAGGTGTTGTAGGGAGGTCATACAGGTCCATGGAGGTCACACACACTACATACATTCACTATATACATTATTATACATATACAGTACATGCTCTGTCTCCGCTATATACATTACTATACATATATAGGACCGGTATCTCCCCTATATACATTACTATACATATAGAGGACCAGACTCTCCCCTATATACATCACTATATACATATATAAGACCAGTCTCTCCCCTATATACATTACTATACATATATAGGACCGGTCTGTCTCCTATATACAGCACTATATACATATATAGGACCGGTCTCTCCCCTATATACATTACTATACATATATAGGACCGGTCTGTCTCCTATATACAGCACTATATACATATATAGGACCGGTCTCTCCCCTATATACAGCACTATATAGGGGAGGGTAGTGAGAGAGTGGAATAGGCTGCCACGGGAGGTGGTGGGCGCTCCATCAATGGAAATCTTCAAGTGGAATCTGGATAAACATATAGCTGGGATGATTTAGGAAGACCTGCACTCGCAGGGGGTTGGACCCGATGGCCCTTGAGGTCCCTTCCAACTCTACCAAAAAGAAATATATAGGACCGGTCTCTCCCCTATATACATATATAGGACCAGTCTCTCCCCTATATACAGCACTATATACATATATAGGACTGGTCTCTCCCCTATATACAGCACTATATACATATATAGGACTGGTCTCTCTCCTATATACAGCACTATATACATATATAGGACCAGTCTGTCCCCTATATACAGCACTATATACATATATAGGAACGGTCTCTCCCCTATATACATATATAGGACCGGTCTCTCACCTATATACATTATTATACATATATAGTACCGGTTTCTCCCCTATATACAGCACTATACATATATAGGACCAGTCTGTCCCCTATATACAGCACTATATACATATATAGGACCAGTCTCTCCCCTATATACATGATTATACAAATATAGGACCGTTTCTCCCCTATATACATATATAGGACCGGTCTCTCCCCTATATACATATATAGGACCGATCTCTCCCCTATATACAGCACTATATACATATATAGGACCGGTCTCTCCCCTATATACATATATAGGACCGATCTCTCCCCTATATACAGCACTATTTACATATATAGGACCGGTCTCTCCCCTATATACATTACTATACATATATAGGACCGGTCTCTCCCCTATATACAGCACTATACATATATAGGACCAGTCTCTCCCCTATATACAGCACTATATACATATATAGGACCGATCTCTCCCCTATATACAGCACTATTTACATATATAGGACTGGTCTCTCCCCTATATACATTACTATACATATATAGGACCGGTCTCTCCCCTATATACAGCACTATACATATATAGGACCGGTCTCTCCCCTATATACATTACTATACATATATAGGACCGGTCTCTCCCCTATATACATTACTATACATATATAGGACCGGTCTCTCCCCTATATACAGCACTATACATATATAGGACCGGTCTCTCCCCTACATACAGCACTATATACATATATAGTACCGTTCTCTCCCCTATATACAGCACTGTATACATATATAGGACCGGTCTCTCCCCTATATACATTACTATACATATATAGGACCGGTCTCTCCCCTATATACAGCACTATATACATATATAGGACCAGTCTCTCCCCTATATACAGCACTATACATATATAGGACCGGTCTCTCCCCTATATACAGCACTATATACATATATAGGACCAGTCTCTCCCCTACATACAGCACTATATACATATATAGGACCAGTCTCTCCCCTATATACAGCACTATACATATATAGGACCGGTCTCTCCCCTATATACAGCACTATATACATATATAGGACCAGTCTCTCCCCTATATACAGCACTATACATATATAGGACCGGTCTCTCCCCTATATACAGCACTATATACATATATAGGACCGGTCTCTCCCCTATATACAGCACTATATACATATATAGGACCGGTCTCTCCCCTATATACAGCACTATACATATATAGGACCAGTCTCTCCCCTATATACAGCATTATACATATATAGGACCGGTCTCTCCCCTATATACAGCACTATATACATATATAGGACCGGTCTCTCCCCTATATACAGCACTATACATATATAGGACCGGACTCTCCCCTATATACAGCACTATATACATATATAGGACCGGTCTCTCCCCTATATACATATATAGGACCGGTCTCTCCCCTATATACAGCACTATATACATATATAGGACCGGTCTCTCCCCTATATACATTACTATACATATATAGGACCAGTCTCTCCCCTATATACAGCATTATACATATATAGGACCGGTCTCTCCCCTATATACAGCACTATATACATATATAGGACCGGTCTCTCCCCTATATACATTACTATACATATATAGGACCAGTCTCTCCCCTATATACAGCATTATACATATATAGGACCAGTCTCTCCCCTATATACAGCACTATACATATATAGGACCGGTCTCTCCCCTATATACAGCACTATATACATATACACATCTGACTACAGCTTTCTCCTCACATCTGTCACTTCCCGCCTTTTTCTCTAGCCCCGCCTCTATATTATAATGACGTGCTCCTTCCATCACGTGACTATTACACACATTACGGAGTAGATAGGCGGGGCTTGTTAGCATACGGCGCCTTTTGGGGCGTGTCATGGGCTGTGACGTAGCCAATCAGAAGTCGCGAGATGCGGGACAACCGGAAGTGGTGGTGAAAGAAAAGTATGTGGAGAGCGGCGTGAGCGGAGCCATGGAGACGGGTGAGTGACCCGGGACTGGGCGGAGCCTGCTCATACACCGGAGACAGCGGAGACCTCGGGGCCGCACACACTGCGCACGGCATGACGGGAAATCCGTATACTAAACACTGGACCGCCAGTCATTGGCTGCTGCTCGTCACATGACTAGAGTTGTCTCTCCGCCCACTAATCGCTGCCTACTATATAAGGATCTGCTCAGCTATGCGGTGTGATATGAGGTAGTACCTGGACTGACCAGAGGGGGCGCCGTCGTACTGTACTGTACCCGGTGTACATGTCCTGACCGGAGGGGGCGCCGTCGCACTGTACTGTACCCGGTGTACATGTCCTGACCGGAGGGGGCGCCGTCGCACTGTACTGTACCCGGTGTACATGTCCTGACCGGAGGGGGCGCCGTCGCACTGTACTGTACCCGGTGTACATGTCCTGACCGGAGGGGGCGCCGTCGTACTGTACTGTACCCGGTGTACATGTCCTGACCGGAGGGGGCGCCGTCGTACTGTACTGTACCCGGTGTACATGTCCTGACCGGAGGGGGCGCCGTCGTACTGTACTGTACCCGGTGTACATGTCCTGACCGGAGGGGGCGCCGTCGTACTGTACTGTACCCGGTGTACATGTCCTGACCGGAGGGGGCGCCGTCGTACTGTACTGTACCCGGTGTACATGTCCTGACCGGAGGGGGCGCCGTCGTACTGTACTGTACCCGGTGTACATGTCCTGACCGGAGGGGGCGCCGTCGTACTGTACTGTACCGGGTGTACATGTCCTGACCGGAGGGGGCGCCGTCGTACTGTACTGTACCGGGTGTACATGTCCTGACCGGAGGGGGCGCCGTCGTACTGTACTGTACCGGGTGTACATGTCCTGACCGGAGGGGGCGCCGTCGTACTGTACTGTACCGGGTGTACATGTCCTGACCGGAGGGGGCGCCGTCGTACTGTACTGTACCGGGTGTACATGTCCTGACCGGAGGGGGCGCCGTCGTACTGTACTGTACCGGGTGTACATGTCCTGACCGGAGGGGGCGCCGTCGTACTGTACTGTACCGGGTGTACATGTCCTGACCGGAGGGGGCGCCGTCGTACTGTACTGTACCGGGTGTACATGTCCTGACCGGAGGGGGCGCCGTCGTACTGTACTGTACCGGGTGTACATGTCCTGACCGGAGGGGGCGCCGTCGTACTGTACTGTACCGGGTGTACATGTCCTGACCGGAGGGGGCGCCGTCGTACTGTACTGTACCGGGTGTACATGTCCTGACCGGAGGGGGCGCCGTCGTACTGTACTGTACCGGGTGTACATGTCCTGACCGGAGGGGGCGCCGTCGTACTGTACTGTACCGGGTGTACATGTCCTGACCGGAGGGGGCGCCGTCGTACTGTACTGTACCGGGTGTACATGTCCTGACCGGAGGGGGCGCCGTCGTACTGTACTGTACCGGGTGTACATGTCCTGACCGGAGGGGGCGCCGTCGTACTGTACTGTACCGGGTGTACATGTCCTGACCGGAGGGGGCGCCGTCGTACTGTACTGTACCGGGTGTACATGTCCTGACCGGAGGGGGCGCCGTCGTACTGTACTGTACCGGGTGTACATGTCCTGACCGGAGGGGGCGCCGTCGTACTGTACTGTACCGGGTGTACATGTCCTGACCGGAGGGGGCGCCGTCGTACTGTACTGTACCGGGTGTACATGTCCTGACCGGAGGGGGCGCCGTCGTACTGTACTGTACCGGGTGTACATGTCCTGACCGGAGGGGGCGCCGTCGTACTGTACTGTACCGGGTGTACATGTCCTGACCGGAGGGGGCGCCGTCGTACTGTACTGTACCGGGTGTACATGTCCTGACCGGAGGGGGCGCCGTCGTACTGTACTGTACCGGGTGTACATGTCCTGACCGGAGGGGGCGCCGTCGTACTGTACTGTACCGGGTGTACATGTCCTGACCGGAGGGGGCGCCGTCGTACTGTACTGTACCGGGTGTACATGTCCTGACCGGAGGGGGCGCCGTCGTACTGTACTGTACCGGGTGTACATGTCCTGACCGGAGGGGGCGCCGTCGTACTGTACTGTACCGGGTGTACATGTCCTGACCGGAGGGGGCGCCGTCGTACTGTACTGTACCGGGTGTACATGTCCTGACCGGAGGGGGCGCCGTCGTACTGTACTGTACCGGGTGTACATGTCCTGACCGGAGGGGGCGCCGTCGTACTGTACTGTACCGGGTGTACATGTCCTGACCGGAGGGGGCGCCGTCGTACTGTACTGTACCGGGTGTACATGTCCTGACCGGAGGGGGGCGCCGTCGTACTGTACTGTACCGGGTGTACATGTCCTGACCGGAGGGGGCGCCGTCGTACTGTACTGTACCGGGTGTACATGTCCTGACCGGAGGGGGCGCCGTCGTACTGTACTGTACCGGGTGTACATGTCCTGACCGGAGGGGGCGCCGTCGTACTGTACTGTACCGGGTGTACATGTCCTGACCGGAGGGGGCGCCGTCGTACTGTACTGTACCGGGTGTACATGTCCTGACCGGAGGGGGCGCCGTCGTACTGTACTGTACCGGGTGTACATGTCCTGACCGGAGGGGGCGCCGTCGTACTGTACTGTACCGGGTGTACATGTCCTGACCGGAGGGGGGCGCCGTCGTACTGTACTGTACCGGGTGTACATGTCCTGACCGGAGGGGGCGCCGTCGTACTGTACTGTACCGGGTGTACATGTCCTGACCGGAGGGGGCGCCGTCGTACTGTACTGTACCGGGTGTACATGTCCTGACCGGAGGGGGCGCCGTCGTACTGTACTGTACCGGGTGTACATGTCCTGACCGGAGGGGGCGCCGTCGTACTGTACTGTACCGGGTGTACATGTCCTGACCGGAGGGGGCGCCGTCGTACTGTACTGTACCGGGTGTACATGTCCTGACCGGAGGGGGCGCCGTCGTACTGTACTGTACCGGGTGTACATGTCCTGACCGGAGGGGGCGCCGTCGTACTGTACTGTACCGGGTGTACATGTCCTGACCGGAGGGGGCGCCGTCGTACTGTACTGTACCGGGTGTACATGTCCTGACCGGAGGGGGCGCCGTCGTACTGTACTGTACCGGGTGTACATGTCCTGACCGGAGGGGGCGCCGTCGTACTGTACTGTACCGGGTGTACATGTCCTGACCGGAGGGGGCGCCGTCGTACTGTACTGTACCGGGTGTACATGTCCTGACCGGAGGGGGCGCCGTCGTACTGTACTGTACCGGGTGTACATGTCCTGACCGGAGGGGGCGCCGTCGTACTGTACTGTACCGGGTGTACATGTCCTGACCGGAGGGGGCGCCGTCGTACTGTACTGTACCGGGTGTACATGTCCTGACCGGAGGGGGCGCCGTCGTACTGTACTGTACCGGGTGTACATGTCCTGACCGGAGGGGGCGCCGTCGTACTGTACTGTACCGGGTGTACATGTCCTGACCGGAGGGGGCGCCGTCGTACTGTACTGTACCGGGTGTACATGTCCTGACCGGAGGGGGCGCCGTCGTACTGTACTGTACCGGGTGTACATGTCCTGACCGGAGGGGGCGCCGTCGTACTGTACTGTACCGGGTGTACATGTCCTGACCGGAGGGGGCGCCGTCGTACTGTACTGTACCGGGTGTACATGTCCTGACCGGAGGGGGCGCCGTCGTACTGTACTGTACCGGGTTGTACATGTCCTGACCGGAGGGGGCGCCGTCGTACTGTACTGTACCGGGTGTACATGTCCTGACCGGAGGGGGCGCCGTCGTACTGTACTGTACCGGGTGTACATGTCCTGACCGGAGGGGGCGCCGTCGTACTGTACTGTACCGGGTGTACATGTCCTGACCGGAGGGGGCGCCGTCGTACTGTACTGTACCGGGTGTACATGTCCTGACCGGAGGGGGCGCCGTCGTACTGTACTGTACCGGGTGTACATGTCCTGACCGGAGGGGGCGCCGTCGTACTGTACTGTACCGGGTGTACATGTCCTGACCGGAGGGGGCGCCGTCGTACTGTACTGTACCCGGTGTACATGTCCTGACCGGAGGGGGCGCCGTCGTACTGTACTGTACCGGGTGTACATGTCCTGACCGGAGGGGGCGCCGTCGTACTGTACTGTACCCGGTGTACATGTCCTGACCGGAGGGGGCGCCGTCGTACTGTACTGTACCCGGTGTACATGTCCTGACCGGAGGGGGCGCCGTCGTACTGTACTGTACCCGGTGTACATGTCCTGACCGGAGGGGGCGCCGTCGTACTGTACTGTACCCGGTGTACATGTCCTGACCGGAGGGGGCGCCGTCGTACTGTACTGTACCCGGTGTACATGTCCTGACCGGAGGGGGCGCCGTCGTACTGTACTGTACCCGGTGTACATGTCCTGACCGGAGGGGGCGCCGTCGTACTGTACTGTACCCGGTGTACATGTCCTGACCGGAGGGGGCGCCGTCGTACTGTACTGTACCCGGTGTACATGTCCTGACCGGAGGGGGCGCCGTCGTACTGTACTGTACCCGGTGTACATGTCCTGACCGGAGGGGGCGCCGTCGTACTGTACTGTACCCGGTGTACATGTCCTGACCGGAGGGGGCGCCGTCGTACTGTACTGTACCCGGTGTACATGTCCTGACCGGAGGGGGCGCCGTCGTACTGTACTGTACCCGGTGTACATGTCCTGACCGGAGGGGGGCGCCGTCGTACTGTACTGTACCCGGTGTACATGTCCTGACCGGAGGGGGCGCCGTCGCACTGTACTGTACCCGGTGTACATGTCCTGACCGGAGGGGGCGCCGTCGCACTGTACTGTACCCGGTGTACATGTCCTGACCGGAGGGGGCGCCGTCGCACTGTACTGTACCCGGTGTACATGTCCTGACCGGAGGGGGCGCCGTCGCACTGTACTGTACCCGGTGTACATGTCCTGACCGGAGGGGGCGCCGTCGCACTGTACTGTACCCGGTGTACATGTCCTGACCGGAGGGGGCGCCGTCGCACTGTACTGTACCCGGTGTACATGTCCTGACCGGAGGGGGCGCCGTCGCACTGTACTGTACCCGGTGTACATGTCCTGACCGGAGGGGGCGCCGTCGCACTGTACTGTACCCGGTGTACATGTCCTGACCGGAGGGGGCGCCGTCGCACTGTACTGTACCCGGTGTACATGTCCTGACCGGAGGGGGCGCCGTCGCACTGTACTGTACCCGGTGTACATGTCCTGACCGGAGGGGGCGCCGTCGCACTGTACTGTACCCGGTGTACATGTCCTGACCGGAGGGGGCGCCGTCGCACTGTACTGTACCCGGTGTACATGTCCTGACCGGAGGGGGCGCCGTCGCACTGTACTGTACCCGGTGTACATGTCCTGACCGGAGGGGGCGCCGTCGCACTGTACTGTACCCGGTGTACATGTCCTGACCGGAGGGGGCGCCGTCGCACTGTACTGTACCCGGTGTACATGTCCTGACCGGAGGGGGCGCCGTCGCACTGTACTGTACCCGGTGTACATGTCCTGACCGGAGGGGGCGCCGTCGCACTGTACTGTACCCGGTGTACATGTCCTGACCGGAGGGGGCGCCGTCGCACTGTACTGTACCCGGTGTACATGTCCTGACCGGAGGGGGGCGCCGTCGCACTGTACTGTACCCGGTGTACATGTCCTGACCGGAGGGGGCGCCGTCGCACTGTACTGTACCCGGTGTACATGTCCTGACCGGAGGGGGCGCCGTCGCACTGTACTGTACCCGGTGTACATGTCCTGACCGGAGGGGGCGCCGTCGCACTGTACTGTACCCGGTGTACATGTCCTGACCGGAGGGGGCGCCGTCGCACTGTACTGTACCCGGTGTACATGTCCTGACCGGAGGGGGCGCCGTCGCACTGTACTGTACCCGGTGTACATGTCCTGACCGGAGGGGGCGCCGTCGCACTGTACTGTACCCGGTGTACATGTCCTGACCGGAGGGGGCGCCGTCGCACTGTACTGTACCCGGTGTACATGTCCTGACCGGAGGGGGCGCCGTCGCACTGTACTGTACCCGGTGTACATGTCCTGACCGGAGGGGGCGCCGTCGCACTGTACTGTACCCGGTGTACATGTCCTGACCGGAGGGGGCGCCGTCGCACTGTACTGTACCCGGTGTACATGTCCTGACCGGAGGGGGCGCCGTCGCACTGTACTGTACCCGGTGTACATGTCCTGACCGGAGGGGGGCGCCGTCGCACTGTACTGTACCCGGTGTACATGTCCTGACCGGAGGGGGCGCCGTCGCACTGTACTGTACCCGGTGTACATGTCCTGACCGGAGGGGGCGCCGTCGCACTGTACTGTACCCGGTGTACATGTCCTGACCGGAGGGGGCGCCGTCGCACTGTACTGTACCCGGTGTACATGTCCTGACCGGAGGGGGCGCCGTCGCACTGTACTGTACCCGGTGTACATGTCCTGACCGGAGGGGGGCGCCGTCGCACTGTACTGTACCCGGTGTACATGTCCTGACCGGAGGGGGCGCCGTCGCACTGTACTGTACCCGGTGTACATGTCCTGACCGGAGGGGGCGCCGTCGCACTGTACTGTACCCGGTGTACATGTCCTGACCGGAGGGGGCGCCGTCGCACTGTACTGTACCCGGTGTACATGTCCTGACCGGAGGGGGCGCCGTCGCACTGTACTGTACCCGGTGTACATGTCCTGACCGGAGGGGGCGCCGTCGCACTGTACTGTACCCGGTGTACATGTCCTGACCGGAGGGGGCGCCGTCGCACTGTACTGTACCCGGTGTACATGTCCTGACCGGAGGGGGCGCCGTCGCACTGTACTGTACCCGGTGTACATGTCCTGACCGGAGGGGGCGCCGTCGCACTGTACTGTACCCGGTGTACATGTCCTGACCGGAGGGGGCGCCGTCGCACTGTACTGTACCCGGTGTACATGTCCTGACCGGAGGGGGCGCCGTCGCACTGTACTGTACCCGGTGTACATGTCCTGACCGGAGGGGGCGCCGTCGCACTGTACTGTACCCGGTGTACATGTCCTGACCGGAGGGGGCGCCGTCGCACTGTACTGTACCCGGTGTACATGTCCTGACCGGAGGGGGCGCCGTCGCACTGTACTGTACCCGGTGTACATGTCCTGACCGGAGGGGGCGCCGTCGCACTGTACTGTACCCGGTGTACATGTCCTGACCGGAGGGGGCGCCGTCGCACTGTACTGTACCCGGTGTACATGTCCTGACCGGAGGGGGCGCCGTCGCACTGTACTGTACCCGGTGTACATGTCCTGACCGGAGGGGGCGCCGTCGCACTGTACTGTACCCGGTGTACATGTCCTGACCGGAGGGGGGCGCCGTCGCACTGTACTGTACCCGGTGTACATGTCCTGACCGGAGGGGGCGCCGTCGCACTGTACTGTACCCGGTGTACATGTCCTGACCGGAGGGGGCGCCGTCGCACTGTACTGTACCCGGTGTACATGTCCTGACCGGAGGGGGCGCCGTCGCACTGTACTGTACCCGGTGTACATGTCCTGACCGGAGGGGGCGCCGTCGCACTGTACTGTACCCGGTGTACATGTCCTGACCGGAGGGGGCGCCGTCGCACTGTACTGTACCCGGTGTACATGTCCTGACCGGAGGGGGCGCCGTCGCACTGTACTGTACCCGGTGTACATGTCCTGACCGGAGGGGGCGCCGTCGCACTGTACTGTACCCGGTGTACATGTCCTGACCGGAGGGGGCGCCGTCGCACTGTACTGTACCCGGTGTACATGTCCTGACCGGAGGGGGCGCCGTCGCACTGTACTGTACCCGGTGTACATGTCCTGACCGGAGGGGGCGCCGTCGCACTGTACTGTACCCGGTGTACATGTCCTGACCGGAGGGGGCGCCGTCGCACTGTACTGTACCCGGTGTACATGTCCTGACCGGAGGGGGCGCCGTCGCACTGTACTGTACCCGGTGTACATGTCCTGACCGGAGGGGGCGCCGTCGCACTGTACTGTACCCGGTGTACATGTCCTGACCGGAGGGGCGCCGTCGCACTGTACTGTACCCGGTGTACATGTCCTGACCGGAGGGGGCGCCGTCGCACTGTACTGTACCCGGTGTACATGTCCTGACCGGAGGGGGCGCCGTCGCACTGTACTGTACCCGGTGTACATGTCCTGACCGAGGGGGCGCCGTCGCACTGTACTGTACCCGGTGTACATGTCCTGACCGGAGGGGGCGCCGTCGCACTGTACTGTACCCGGTGTACATGTCCTGACCGGAGGGGGCGCCGTCGCACTGTACTGTACCCGGTGTACATGTCCTGACCGGAGGGGGCGCCGTCGCACTGTACTGTACCCGGTGTACATGTCCTGACCGGAGGGGGCGCCGTCGCACTGTACTGTACCCGGTGTACATGTCCTGACCGGAGGGGGCGCCGTCGCACTGTACTGTACCCGGTGTACATGTCCTGACCGGAGGGGGCGCCGTCGCACTGTACTGTACCCGGTGTACATGTCCTGACCGGAGGGGGCGCCGTCGCACTGTACTGTACCCGGTGTACATGTCCTGACCGGAGGGGGCGCCGTCGCACTGTACTGTACCCGGTGTACATGTCCTGACCGGAGGGGGCGCCGTCGCACTGTACTGTACCCGGTGTACATGTCCTGACCGGAGGGGGCGCCGTCGCACTGTACTGTACCCGGTGTACATGTCCTGACCGGAGGGGGCGCCGTCGCACTGTACTGTACCCGGTGTACATGTCCTGACCGGAGGGGGCGCCGTCGCACTGTACTGTACCCGGTGTACATGTCCTGACCGGAGGGGGCGCCGTCGCACTGTACTGTACCCGGTGTACATGTCCTGACCGGAGGGGGCGCCGTCGCACTGTACTGTACCCGGTGTACATGTCCTGACCGGAGGGGGCGCCGTCGCACTGTACTGTACCCGGTGTACATGTCCTGACCGGAGGGGGGCGCCGTCGCACTGTACTGTACCCGGTGTACATGTCCTGACCGGAGGGGGCGCCGTCGCACTGTACTGTACCCGGTGTACATGTCCTGACCAGGGGGGGCGCCGTCACACTGTACTGTACCTGGAGTAAAGCTCTATTTTACAACCGACATTCAGCAGTGTAGAAATATGGCTGGGCTGCTGTGGAAACTGGATTAATGCTCTGATGTGTGATAGTGTGCTGTGCCGTGTATCTAATCCCCTGATGTGTGATGGTACATGCTGAATTACGTATCTAATCCTCTGGCGTGTGATACTGCGTGCAGACATGCGTGTATCTATTCCTCTGATGCGTGTATCTCAGTTTGGATATCAGTGTTGGGTTGTGTATGTGGAGTGACCGTGTGTATGGCAGTTGTAATATGAGTGAAAGACTTGCAGGTTCGTATTGGCTAATGGGGGACAATGTTTTGGGAAAGCTGTGTCTCTGGAATGGTACGTTCGAGAGCGTGGACACCCAACCTAAAACCTTCCCGGACACCTGAGGTATCTGTGTGCCAAATTTGGTGAAGATCGGTCCAGTCGTTTGGTCGCGCATAAAGAACAGACAGACGGTGTATATATATATGAGTTTCTGTCTGTTCTTTATGCACCTTGGTGGAGGGACCATCACCGGTCCTACTGGACCCTAGACTACCTGACACCCCGCCCTCAGTATGTGAGAGCCCAGGACTGTGAGTCTGACACTGTGATCTGTAGTACGAGGGCACCACAAGCTCCAGCTCTGACACTGTGATCTGTAGTACGGGGGCACCACAAGGTCCAGCTCTGACACTGTGATCTGTAGTACGGGGGCACCACAAGGTCCAGCTCTGACACTGTGATCTGTAGTACGAGGGCACCACAAGGTCCAGCTCTGACACTGTGATCTGTAGTACGAGGGCACCACAAGGTCCAGCTCTGACACTGTGATCTGTAGTACGAGGGCACCACAAGGTCCAGCTCTGACACTGTGATCTGTAGTACGAGGGCACCACAAGGTCCAGCTCTGACACTGTGATCTGTAGTACGAGGGCACCACAAGCTCCAGCTCTGACACTGTGATCTGTAGTACGGGGGCACCACAAGCTCCAGCTCTGACACTGTGATCTGTAGTACGGGGGCACCACAAGGTCCAGCTCTGACACTGTGATCTGTAGTACGAGGGCACCACAAGCTCTGTAGTACGAGGGCACCACAAGGTCCAGCTCTGACACTGTGATCTGTAGTACGGGGGCACCGCAAGCTCCAGCTCTGACACTGTGATCTGTAGTACGGGGGCACCACAAGCTCCAGCTCTGACACTGTGATCTGTAGTACGAGGGCGCCACAAGGTCCAGCTCTGACACTGTGATCTGTAGTACGGGGGCGCCACAAGGTCCAGCTCTGACACTGTGATCTGTAGTACGAGGGCACCACAAGGTCCAGCTCTGACACTGTGATCTGTAGTACGAGGGCACCACAAGGTCCAGCTCTGACACTGTGATCTGTAGTACGGGGGCGCCACAAGGTCCAGCTCTGACACTGTGATCTGTAGTACGAGGGCACCACAAGGTCCAGCTCTGACACTGTGATCTGTAGTACGAGGGCACCACAAGGTCCAGCTCTGACACTGTGATCTGTAGTACGGGGGCGCCACAAGGTCCAGCTCTGACACTGTGATCTGTAGTACGGGGGCGCCACAAGGTCCAGCTCTGACACTGTGATCTGTAGTACGAGGGCGCCACAAGGTCCAGCTCTGACACTGTGATCTGTAGTACGAGGGCACCACAAGCTCCAGCTCTGACACTGTGATCTGTAGTACGGGGGCACCACAAGGTCCAGCTCTGATACTGTGATCTGTAGTACGGGGACACCACAAGGTCCAGCTCTGACACTGTGATCTGTAGTACGAGGGCACCACAAGGTCCAGCTCTGACACTGTGATCTGTAGTACGAGGGCACCACAAGCTCCAGCTCTGACACTGTGATCTGTAGTACGAGGGCGCCACAAGCTCCAGCTCTGACACTGTGATCTGTAGTACGGGGGCGCCACAAGGTCCAGCTCTGACACTGTGATCTGTAGTACGGGGGCGCCACAAGGTCCAGCTCTGACACTGTGATCTGTAGTACGAGGGCGCCACAAGGTCCAGCTCTGACACTGTGATCTGTAGTACGAGGGCACCACAAGGTCCAGCTCTGACACTGTGATCTGTAGTACGAGGGCACCACAAGCTCCAGCTCTGACACTGTGATCTGTAGTACGAGGGCACCACAAGCTCCAGCTCTGACACTGTGATCTGTAGTACGGGGGCGCCACAAGGTCCAGCTCTGACACTGTGATCTGTAGTACGGGGGCGCCACAAGGTCCAGCTCTGACACTGTGATCTGTAGTACGAGGGCACCACAAGCTCCAGCTCTGACAGTGTGATCTGTAGTACGAGGGCACCACAAGGTCCAGCTCTGACACTGTGATCTGTAGTACGGGGGCACCACAAGCTCCAGCTCTGACACTGTGATCTGTAGTACGGGGGCACCACAAGCTCCAGCTCTGACACTGTGATCTGTAGTACGGGGGCACCACAAGCTCCAGCTCTGACACTGTGATCTGTAGTACGGGGGCACCACAAGGTCCAGCTCTGACACTGTGATCTGTAGTACGGGGGCACCACAAGGTCCAGCTCTGATACTGTGATCTGTAGTACGGGGGCACCACAAGCTCCAGCTCTGACACTGTGATCTGTAGTACGGGGGCGCCACAAGCTCCAGCTCTGACACTGTGATCTGTAGTACGGGGACACCACAAGCTCCAGCTCTGACACTGTGATCTGTAGTACGGGGGCACCACAAGCTCCAGCTCTGACACTGTGATCTGTAGTACGAGGGCACCACAAGCTCCAGCTCTGACACTGTGATCTGTAGTACGGGGGCACCACAAGCTCCAGCTCTGACACTGTGATCTGTAGTACGGGGGCACCACAAGGTCCAGCTCTGACACTGTGATCTGTAGTACGGGGGCACCACAAGCTCCAGCTCTGACACTGTGATCTGTAGTACGGGGGCACCACAAGCTCCAGCTCTGACACTGTGATCAGTAGTACGGGGGCACCACAAGCTCCAGCTCTGACACTGTGATCTGTAGTACGGGGGCACCACAAGGTCCAGCTCTGACACTGTGATCTGTAGTACGAGGGCACCACAAGCTCCAGCTCTGACACTGTGATCTGTAGTACGAGGGCACCACAAGCTCCAGCTCTGACACTGTGATCTGTAGTACGAGGGCACCACAAGGTCCAGCTCTGACACTGTGATCTGTAGTACGAGGGCACCACAAGCTCCAGCTCTGACACTGTGATCTGTAGTACGGGGGCACCACAAGCTCCAGCTCTGACACTGTGATCTGTAGTACGGGGGCACCACAAGGTCCAGCTCTGACACTGTGATCTGTAGTACGGGGGCACCACAAGGTCCAGCTCTGATACTGTGATCTGTAGTACGAGGGCACCACAAGGTCCAGCTCTGACACTGTGATCTGTAGTACGGGGGCACCACAAGCTCCAGCTCTGACACTGTGATCTGTAGTACGAGGGCACCACAAGGTCCAGCTCTGACACTGTGATCTGTAGTACGGGGGCACCACAAGCTCCAGCTCTGACACTGTGATCTGTAGTACGGGGGCACCACAAGCTCCAGCTCTGACACTGTGATCTGTAGTACGGGGGCACCACAAGCTCCAGCTCTGACACTGTGATCTGTAGTACGGGGGCACCACAAGGTCCAGCTCTGACACTGTGATCTGTAGTACGAGGGCACCACAAGCTCCAGCTCTGACACTGTGATCTGTAGTACGGGGGCACCACAAGGTCCAGCTCTGACACTGTGATCTGTAGTACGGGGGCACCACAAGGTCCAGCTCTGACACTGTGATCTGTAGTACGGGGGCACCACAAGCTCCAGCTCTGACACTGTGATCTGTAGTACGGGGGCACCACAAGGTCCAGCTCTGACACTGTGATCTGTAGTACGGGGGCACCACAAGCTCCAGCTCTGACACTGTGATCTGTAGTACGGGGGCACCACAAGCTCCAGCTCTGACACTGTGATCTGTAGTACGGGGGCACCACAAGGTCCAGCTCTGACACTGTGATCTGTAGTACGAGGGCACCACAAGGTCCAGCTCTGACACTGTGATCTGTAGTACGAGGGCACCACAAGGTCCAGCTCTGACACTGTTATCTGTAGTACGGGGGCACCACAAGGTCCAGCTCTGACACTGTGATCTGTAGTACGAGGGCACCACAAGGTCCAGCTCTGATACTGTGATCTGTAGTACGAGGGCACCACAAGCTCCAGCTCTGACACTGTGATCTGTAGTACGGGGGCACCACAAGCTCCAGCTCTGACACTGTGATCTGTAGTACGGGGGCACCACAAGGTCCAGCTCTGACACTGTGATCTGTAGTACGAGGGCACCACAAGGTCCAGCTCTGACACTGTGATCTGTAGTACGAGGGCACCACAAGGTCCAGCTCTGACACTGTTATCTGTAGTACGGGGGCACCACAAGGTCCAGCTCTGACACTGTGATCTGTAGTACGAGGGCACCACAAGGTCCAGCTCTGATACTGTGATCTGTAGTACGAGGGCACCACAAGCTCCAGCTCTGACACTGTGATCTGTAGTACGAGGGCACCACAAGGTCCAGCTCTGACACTGTGATCTGTAGTACGAGGGCGCCACAAGGTCCAGCTCTGACACTGTGATCTGTAGTACGAGGGCACCACAAGGTCCAGCTCTGACACTGTTATCTGTAGTACGGGGGCACCACAAGGTCCAGCTCTGACACTGTGATCTGTAGTACGAGGGCACCACAAGCTCCAGCTCTGACACTGTGATCTGTAGTACGAGGGCACCACAAGGTCCAGCTCTGACACTGTGATCTGTAGTACGGGGGCACCACAAGCTCCAGCTCTGACACTGTGATCTGTAGTACGAGGGCACCACAAGGTCCAGCTCTGACACTGTGATCTGTAGTACGAGGGCACCACAAGCTCCAGCTCTGACACTGTGATCTGTAGTACGGGGGCACCACAAGGTCCAGCTCTGACACTGTGATCTGTAGTACGGGGGCACCACAAGGTCCAGCTCTGACACTGTGATCTGTAGTACGAGGGCACCACCAGCTCCAGCTCTGACACTGTGATCTGTAGTACGAGGGCGCCACAAGCTCCAGCTCTGACACTGCGATCTGTAGTACGGGGGCACCACAAGCTCCAGCTCTGACACTGCGATCTGTAGTACGAGGGCACCACAAGCTCCAGCTCTGATACTGTGATCTGTAGTACGGGGGCACCACAAGGTCCAGCTCTGACACTGTGATCTGTAGTACGGGGACACCACAAGCTCCAGCTCTGACACTGTGATCTGTAGTACGGGGGCACCACAAGGTCCAGCTCTGACACTGCGATCTGTAGTACGGGGGCACCACAAGGTCCAGCTCTGATACTGTGATCTGTAGTACGAGGGCACCACAAGCTCCAGCTCTGATACTGTGATCTGTAGTACGGGGGCACCACAAGGTCCAGCTCTGACACTGTGATCTGTAGTACGAGGGCACCACAAGCTCCAGCTCTGACACTGTGATCTGTAGTACGGGGGCACCACAAGGTCCAGCTCTGACACTGTGATCTGTAGTACGGGGGCACCACAAGGTCCAGCTCTGATACTGTGATCTGTAGTACGAGGGCACCACAAGCTCCAGCTCTGACACTGTGATCTGTAGTACGAGGGCACCACAAGCTCCAGCTCTGACACTGTGATCTGTAGTACGAGGGCACCACAAGCTCCAGCTCTGATACTGTGATCTGTAGTACGGGGACACCACAAGGTCCAGCTCTGACACTGTGATCTGTAGTACGGGGGCACCACAAGGTCAAGCTCTGATACTGTGATCTGTAGTACGAGGGCACCACAAGCTCCAGCTCTGACACTGTGATCTGTAGTACGAGGGCACCACAAGCTCCAGCTCTGACAACTGTGATCTGTAGTACGGGGCACCACAAGCTCCAGCTCTGACACTGTGATCTGTAGTACGGGGGCACCACAAGGTCCAGCTCTGACACTGTGATCTGTAGTACGGGGGCACCACAAGGTCCAGCTCTGACACTGTGATCTGTAGTACGGGGGACACCACAAGGTCCAGCTCTGACACTGTGATCTGTAGTACGGGGCACCACAAGGTCCAGCTCTGACACTGTGATCTGTAGTACGGGGGCACCACAAGGTCCAGCTCTGACACTGTGATCTGTAGTACGGGGACACCACAAGGTCCAGCTCTGACACTGTGATCTGTAGTACGGGGCACCACAAGCTCCAGCTCTGACACTGTGATCTGTAGTACGGGGGCACCACAAGCTCCAGCTCTGACACTGATCTGTAGTACGGGGCCACAAGTCCAGCTCTGACACTGTGATCTGTACGTGACAAGGTCGGCACAGGCCTGACACTGTGATCTGTAGTACGGGGGCACACAGGCAGCAAGGACGTCCAGCTCTGACACTGTGATCTGTAGTACGAGGGCACCACAAGCTCCAGCTCTGACACTGTGGTAGTACGAGGGCACCACAAGCTCCAGCTCTGACACTGTGATCTGTAGTACGAGGGCACCACAAGGTCCAGCTCTGACACTGTGATCTGTAGTACGAGGGCACCACAAGCTCCAGCTCTGACACTGTGATCTGTAGTACGGGGGCACCACAAGCTCCAGCTCTGACACTGTGATCTGTAGTACGGGGGCACCACAAGGTCCAGCTCTGACACTGTGATCTGTAGTACGGGGGCACCACAAGGTCCAGCTCTGATACTGTGATCTGTAGTACGAGGGCACCACAAGGTCCAGCTCTGACACTGTGATCTGTAGTACGGGGGCACCACAAGCTCCAGCTCTGACACTGTGATCTGTAGTACGAGGGCACCACAAGGTCCAGCTCTGACACTGTGATCTGTAGTACGGGGGCACCACAAGCTCCAGCTCTGACACTGTGATCTGTAGTACGAGGGCACCACAAGCTCCAGCTCTGACACTGTGATCTGTAGTACGGGGGCACCACAAGCTCCAGCTCTGACACTGTGATCTGTAGTACGGGGGCACCACAAGCTCCAGCTCTGACACTGTGATCTGTAGTACGGGGGCACCACAAGCTCCAGCTCTGACACTGTGATCTGTAGTACGAGGGCACCACAAGGTCCAGCTCTGACACTGTGATCTGTAGTACGAGGGCACCACAAGCTCCAGCTCTGACACTGTGATCTGTAGTACGGGGGCACCACAAGGTCCAGCTCTGACACTGTGATCTGTAGTACGGGGGCACCACAAGGTCCAGCTCTGACACTGTGATCTGTAGTACGGGGGCACCACAAGCTCCAGCTCTGACACTGTGATCTGTAGTACGGGGGCACCACAAGGTCCAGCTCTGACACTGTGATCTGTAGTACGGGGGCACCACAAGCTCCAGCTCTGACACTGTGATCTGTAGTACGGGGGCACCACAAGCTCCAGCTCTGACACTGTGATCTGTAGTACGGGGGCACCACAAGGTCCAGCTCTGACACTGTGATCTGTAGTACGAGGGCACCACAAGGTCCAGCTCTGACACTGTTATCTGTAGTACGGGGGCACCACAAGGTCCAGCTCTGACACTGTGATCTGTAGTACGAGGGCACCACAAGGTCCAGCTCTGACACTGTGATCTGTAGTACGAGGGCACCACAAGGTCCAGCTCTGACACTGTGATCTGTAGTACGGGGGCACCACAAGCTCCAGCTCTGACACTGTGATCTGTAGTACGGGGGCACCACAAGGTCCAGCTCTGATACTGTGATCTGTAGTACGAGGGCACCACAAGCTCCAGCTCTGACACTGTGATCTGTAGTACGGGGGCACCACAAGCTCCAGCTCTGACACTGTGATCTGTAGTACGGGGGCACCACAAGGTCCAGCTCTGACACTGTGATCTGTAGTACGAGGGCACCACAAGGTCCAGCTCTGACACTGTGATCTGTAGTACGAGGGCACCACAAGGTCCAGCTCTGACACTGTTATCTGTAGTACGGGGGCACCACAAGGTCCAGCTCTGACACTGTGATCTGTAGTACGAGGGCACCACAAGGTCCAGCTCTGATACTGTGATCTGTAGTACGAGGGCACCACAAGCTCCAGCTCTGACACTGTGATCTGTAGTACGAGGGCACCACAAGGTCCAGCTCTGACACTGTGATCTGTAGTACGAGGGCGCCACAAGGTCCAGCTCTGACACTGTGATCTGTAGTACGAGGGCACCACAAGGTCCAGCTCTGACACTGTTATCTGTAGTACGGGGGCACCACAAGGTCCAGCTCTGACACTGTGATCTGTAGTACGAGGGCACCACAAGCTCCAGCTCTGACACTGTGATCTGTAGTACGAGGGCACCACAAGGTCCAGCTCTGACACTGTGATCTGTAGTACGGGGGCACCACAAGCTCCAGCTCTGACACTGTGATCTGTAGTACGAGGGCACCACAAGGTCCAGCTCTGACACTGTGATCTGTAGTACGAGGGCACCACAAGCTCCAGCTCTGACACTGTGATCTGTAGTACGAGGGCACCACAAGCTCCAGCTCTGACACTGTGATCTGTAGTACGAGGGCACCACAAGGTCCAGCTCTGACACTGTGATCTGTAGTACGAGGGCACCACAAGCTCCAGATCTGACACTGTGATCTGTAGTACGAGGGCACCACAAGCTCCAGCTCTGACACTGTGATCTGTAGTACGAGGGCACCACAAGCTCCAGCTCTGATACTGTGATCTGTAGTACGGGGGCACCACAAGGTCCAGCTCTGACACTGTGATCTGTAGTACGGGGGCACCACAAGCTCCAGCTCTGACACTGTGATCTGTAGTACGAGGGCACCACAAGCTCCAGCTCTGATACTGTGATCTGTAGTACGGGGGCACCACAAGGTCCAGCTCTGACACTGTGATCTGTAGTACGAGGGCACCACAAGGTCCAGCTCTGACACTGTGATCTGTAGTACGAGGGCACCACAAGGTCCAGCTCTGACACTGTGATCTGTAGTACGGGGGCACCACAAGGTCCAGCTCTGACACTGTGATCTGTAGTACGGGGGCACCACAAGGTCCAGCTCTGACACTGTGATCTGTAGTACGAGGGCACCACCAGCTCCAGCTCTGACACTGTGATCTGTAGTACGAGGGCGCCACAAGCTCCAGCTCTGACACTGCGATCTGTAGTACGAGGGCACCACAAGGTCCAGCTCTGACACTGTGATCTGTAGTACGGGGGCACCACAAGCTCCAGCTCTGACACTGTGATCTGTAGTACGAGGGCACCACAAGCTCCAGCTCTGACACTGTGATCTGTAGTACGAGGGCGCCACAAGCTCCAGCTCTGACACTGCGATCTGTAGTACGAGGGCACCACAAGCTCCAGCTCTGACACTGTGATCTGTAGTACGGGGGCACCACAAGCTCCAGCTCTGACACTGTGATCTGTAGTACGAGGGCACCACAAGCTCCAGCTCTGATACTGTGATCTGTAGTACGGGGGCACCACAAGGTCCAGCTCTGACACTGTGATCTGTAGTACGGGGACACCACAAGCTCCAGCTCTGACACTGTGATCTGTAGTACGGGGGCACCACAAGGTCCAGCTCTGACACTGCGATCTGTAGTACGGGGGCACCACAAGGTCCAGCTCTGATACTGTGATCTGTAGTACGAGGGCACCACAAGCTCCAGCTCTGATACTGTGATCTGTAGTACGGGGGCACCACAAGGTCCAGCTCTGACACTGTGATCTGTAGTACGAGGGCACCACAAGCTCCAGCTCTGACACTGTGATCTGTAGTACGGGGGCACCACAAGGTCCAGCTCTGACACTGTGATCTGTAGTACGGGGGCACCACAAGGTCCAGCTCTGATACTGTGATCTGTAGTACGAGGGCACCACAAGCTCCAGCTCTGACACTGTGATCTGTAGTACGAGGGCACCACAAGCTCCAGCTCTGACACTGTGATCTGTAGTACGAGGGCACCACAAGGTCCAGCTCTGACACTGTGATCTGTAGTACGGGGGCACCACAAGCTCCAGCTCTGACACTGTGATCTGTAGTACGAGGGCACCACAAGCTCCAGCTCTGACACTGTGATCTGTAGTACGGGGGCACCACAAGCTCCAGCTCTGATACTGTGATCTGTAGTACGGGGACACCACAAGGTCCAGCTCTGACACTGTGATCTGTAGTACGGGGGCACCACAAGGTCCAGCTCTGACACTGTGATCTGTAGTACGGGGGCACCACAAGGTCCAGCTCTGACACTGTGATCTGTAGTACGGGGACACCACAAGGTCCAGCTCTGACACTGTGATCTGTAGTACGAGGGCACCACAAGCTCCAGCTCTGACACTGTGATCTGTAGTACGGGGGCACCACAAGGTCCAGCTCTGATACTGTGATCTGTAGTACGAGGGCACCACAAGCTCCAGCTCTGACACTGTGATCTGTAGTACGAGGGCACCACAAGCTCCAGCTCTGACACTGTGATCTGTAGTACGAGGGCACCACAAGCTCCAGCTCTGATACTGTGATCTGTAGTACGGGGACACCACAAGGTCCAGCTCTGACACTGTGATCTGTAGTACGGGGGCACCACAAGGTCCAGCTCTGACACTGTGATCTGTAGTACGGGGGCACCACAAGGTCCAGCTCTGACACTGTGATCTGTAGTACGGGGACACCACAAGGTCCAGCTCTGACACTGTGATCTGTAGTACGGGGGCACCACAAGGTCCAGCTCTGACACTGTGATCTGTAGTACGGGGGCACCACAAGGTCCAGCTCTGACACTGTGATCTGTAGTACGGGGGCACCACAAGCTCCAGCTCTGACACTGTGATCTGTAGTACGAGGGCACCACAAGCACCAGCTCTGACACTGTGATCTGTAGTACGGGGGCACCACAAGGTCCAGCTCTGACACTGTGATCTGTAGTACGGGGGCACCACAAGCTCCAGCTCTGACACTGTGATCTGTAGTACGAGGGCGCCACAAGGTCCAGCTCTGACACTGTGATCTGTAGTACGAGGGCACCACAAGGTCCAGCTCTGACACTGTGATCTGTAGTACGGGGGCACCACAAGCTCCAGCTCTGACACTGTGATCTGTAGTACGAGGGCACCACAAGGTCCAGCTCTGACACTGTGATCTGTAGTACGGGGGCACCACAAGCTCCAGCTCTGACACTGTGATCTGTAGTACGGGGGCACCACAAGGTCCAGCTCTGACACTGTGATCTGTAGTACGGGGGCACCACAAGCTCCAGCTCTGACACTGTGATCTGTAGTACGGGGGCACCACAAGGTCCAGCTCTGACACTGTGATCTGTAGTACGGGGGCACGACAAGGTCCAGCTCTGACACTGTGATCTGTAGTACGGGGGCACCACAAGCTCCAGCTCTGACACTGTGATCTGTAGTACGGGGGCACCGCAAGGTCCAGCTCTGACACTGTGATCTGTAGTACGGGGGCACCGCAAGGTCCAGCTCTGATACTGTGATCTGTAGTACGGGGGCACCACAAGGTCCAGCTCTGACACTGTGATCTGTAGTACGGGGGCACCGCAAGCTCCAGCTCTGACACTGTGATCTGTAGTACGGGGGCACCGCAAGCTCCAGCTCTGACACTGTGATCTGTAGTACGGGGGCACCACAAGGTCCAGCTCTGACACTGTGATCTGTAGTACGGGGGCACCACAAGGTCCAGCTCTGATACTGTGATCTGTAGTACGAGGGCACCACAAGGTCCAGCTCTGACACTGTGATCTGTAGTACGAGGGCACCACAAGGTCCAGCTCTGACACTGTGATCTGTAGTACGGGGGCACCACAAGGTCCAGCTCTGACACTGTGATCTGTAGTACGAGGGCACCACAAGGTCCAGCTCTGATACTGTGATCTGTAGTACGAGGGCACCACAAGCTCCAGCTCTGACACTGTGATCTGTAGTACGAGGGCACCACAAGGTCCAGCTCTGACACTGTGATCTGTAGTACGAGGGCACCACAAGCTCCAGCTCTGACACTGTGATCTGTAGTACGAGGGCACCACAAGCTCCAGCTCTGACACTGTGATCTGTAGTACGGGGGCACCACAAGCTCCAGCTCTGACACTGTGATCTGTAGTACGGGGGCACCACAAGCTCCAGCTCTGACACTGTGATCTGTAGTACGGGGGCACCACAAGGTCCAGCTCTGACACTGTGATCTGTAGTACGGGGGCACCACAAGGTCCAGCTCTGACACTGTGATCTGTAGTACGGGGACACCACAAGCTCCAGCTCTGACACTGTGATCTGTAGTACGGGGGCACCACAAGCTCCAGCTCTGACACTGTGATCTGTAGTACGAGGGCACCACAAGCTCCAGCTCTGACACTGTGATCTGTAGTACGAGGGCACCACAAGCTCCAGATCTGACACTGTGATCTGTAGTACGAGGGCACCACAAGCTCCAGCTCTGACACTGTGATCTGTAGTACGAGGGCACCACAAGCTCCAGCTCTGACACTGTGATCTGTAGTACGGGGGCACCACAAGGTCCAGCTCTGACACTGTGATCTGTAGTACGAGGGCACCACAAGCTCCAGCTCTGACACTGTGATCTGTAGTACGAGGGCACCACAAGGTCCAGCTCTGACACTGTGATCTGTAGTACGAGGGCACCACAAGCTCCAGCTCTGACACTGTGATCTGTAGTACGGGGGCACCACAAGCTCCAGCTCTGACACTGTGATCTGTAGTACGGGGCACCACAAGGTCCAGCTCTGACACTGTGATCTGTAGTACGAGGGCACCACAAGGTCCAGCTCTGACACTGTGATCTGTAGTACGAGGGCACCACAAGCTCCAGCTCTGACACTGTGATCTGTAGTACGGGGACACCACAAGCTCCAGCTCTGACACTGTGATCTGTAGTACGGGGGCACCACAAGCTCCAGCTCTGACACTGTGATCTGTAGTACGAGGGCACCACAAGCTCCAGCTCTGACACTGTGATCTGTAGTACGGGGGCACCACAAGCTCCAGCTCTCGCCCCTGCTCACACTGTACACGGCTGACTTTAGGCACAACTCCTCCAGCTGTTACTTACAGAAGTCCTCCGATGTCTCTGCTATAGTCGGCCTCACCACAGACGGGGGCGACAGCGAGTACAGAGACTTATACCGGGACTGTGTGGACTGGGGTCAGCAGAACCAGCTCAGGATTAATGCTGGGAAGACCAAGGAGATGGTGGTGGACTTTAGTAAGCGGAGGAGGGCCCCGAATCTGGTGGAGATCCAGGGGACATGTATTGAGATAGTCAGGACCTATAAGTACCTGGGCGTGCTCCTCAATAATAAACTGGACTGGGCTGACCACCTGGAGGCGCTGCACAGAAAGGGCCACAGCAGACTCTACCTGCTCAGGAGGCCGAGGGCCGGGGGTCCAGGGGACACTTCTTAGGGCCTTTGGGTGACCTCCATGCGGGAGAACAAATCCCACCCCATCTATGGGACCCTGATGGGACTTGGTGCAGTGTAAGTGACCGTCTGCTTCACCCCAAGTGTGAGAAGGAGCTATCGCAGGTCCTTCCTTCCAACCGCGACCAGGCTGTATAATCTACATCAGACCCAGCACAGACACTCCGCACAGAGAGCTAATGACTATGACGTCGTCCTTCCTTCTTCCTTCTTCTGTTCCTTAGCCGCTCTGGCCTCCTGGTATATCTTCTCTCCTCAGTCCTGTAATATATTCCTGTGTATTATCCTGTATCTGTATTACTAGGCTGCTGTAACATGCTGAGTATCCGCACTGGGCCACTATTACAGGATTATCTTATCTTATGTTACACATTGTATATGAAACTTAGACCCACCACTTGTATTTCACGGCTGGCTAGGGGTGCACGATCTTGCAATCCGCCGGACCCACGAGGTAAGTTTCAACAGGGAATAGCGATAAAGGATCAAACAAGGATCACATAGCCTGGCATTTCGGAGCGACTGAGACACTACAGCGTGGGGCCCGTAAGTGCACACTAGCTAGTTCCTGACGTGGCTCCCAGCCTGAACTTGTGAGCCAGAAGCCGTTGTTTGGCGCGCGACTCCCACTTCCTCCCACTGAGGCACCATCCACAGTGCGGCCACGCTTCCTCCCACTGAGGCACAATCCACAGTGCGGCCACGCTTCCTCCTACTGAAGCACCATCCACGGTGTGGCTCCCACTTCCTCCCACTGAGGTACCATCCACGGTGCGGCTCCCACTTCCTCCCACTGAGGCACCATCCACAGTGCGGCCACGCTTCCTCCCACTGAAGCACCATCCACGGTGCGGCTCCCACTTCCTCCCACTGAGGTACCATCCACAGTGCGGCCATGCTTCCTCCCACTGAAGCACCATCCACAGTTCGGCTCCCACTGAAGCACCATCCACGGTGTGGCTCCCACTTCCTCCCACTGAGGTACCATCCACGGTGCGGCTCCCACTTCCTCCCACTGAAGCACCATCCACGGTGTGGCTCCCACTTCCTCCCACTGAGGTACCATCCACGGTGCGGCTCCCACTTCCTCCCACTGAAGCACCATCCACAGTTCGGCTCCCACTTCCTCCCACTGAAGCACCATCCACAGTTCGGCTCCCACTTCCTCCCACTGAAGCACCATCCACAGTTCGGCTCCCACTTCCTCCCACTGAAGCACCATCCACGGTGCGGCTCCCACTTCGGCACCATCCACGGTGCGGCCACGCTTCTGGGAAGTAACAACAAAGCTTCTCCTGCCCCTGGTAAGTGACAGAGTCGTCCAATTTGTTTGACTTATTGACTCGCTGGCACTGGAGATGGGCATGTGGGCCTGATTGTGCATCTTATTAAATAGCATCTGAATCTTCTCCTCCCCCATGCTCCTTGTAGTAATTCATCTATTACATAGCAGCAGACGCCCCTCGTGTATATATTCTCCATCTGTGTATGTATACATGGGCAGCTAGTGGACATCTGTGTGCCTATACACCAGAGCCACATAAGGTGCAGATATAGTCGCCTCTCGTCCACCAGTGCGCCATCTTGTGTACAAGGCACCCCCGCAGTTTGGGAACATGTCATTTGCTTTGTCTTCACGCATTTATCATCATTATCATTATTATTTTGCTTCTGATTAGACTGTTTGTGTCAGTAAAGGAGCGCGTCTCATCAGCTTGGGGCAAGCGCGGTTTTTATTAGGCCGAATCCTGTGAAGAGGCTGCTCCATACCCTCCTGTATCCTACACGTGGTCACATGACACTTATGGACACACAAACCACATACAAATACACCAGTGCCAAACGGGGCAATTCTTATGGGGCAGCTACACAAACAGTGCGGGGTCCTCCTGCTGGTATATACTATGTATATATGAGATGCATCATTATCCGCTCATTCATCCCTATGGCAGGGTTCACACTAGCGCTGGTGTCTGATGGCTTTCAGTCCGTTGCCCATAGACGATAAAATCCCATTGAAGTGCATGGACCAGCAGTGTCCATTGCTAATATCCTGAAGGGACACCAGCGGTAGTGTGAGTGCCCCCTACGGTAAGATAGTAAGTATGTAATAAATTCTACAATACTAATCAGTATACAAATCCCCGCCCTCCAGGGGGCGGAGCCATCGCTGACTTATCTTGTGTTTCTTTTAGATTCCGATGACAGCTATCTGGATGAATATCATTATTATAATGATGACGATGATGGCTATAATGGATACTGGGACGAGGTCACTCTACCGGGGACATATTGTGGCTACCGGCCATCCTACACTTACACAAATTATATAACAAGAGAGGTGAGAGGGCGCTGTTATACTGGGTAGCAATGTGCGGTGGACGGCTCAGTAGGGTGGTGGGTGGTTGTGATGATGGTGGGGATGGGGTGCTGGGTGGTTGGGATGGTGGTGGGGATGGGGTGCTGGGTGGTTGTGATGACGGTGGGGATGGGGTGCTGGGTGGTTGGGATGGTGGTGGGGATGGGGTGCTGGGTGGTTGGGATGGTGGTGGGGATGGGGTGCTGGGTGGTTGGGATGGTGGGATAAGGGTGCTGGGTGGTTGGGATGGTGGTGGGGATGGGGTGCTGGGTGGTTGGGATGACGGTGGGGATGGGGTGCTGGGTGGTTGGGATGATGGGATAAGGGTGCTGGGTGGTTGGGATGATGGTGGAGATGGGGTGCTGGGTGGTTGGGATGATGATGGGGATGGGGTGCTGGGTGGTTGGGATGATGGTGGGGATGGGGTGCTGGGTGGTTGGGATGATGGTGGGGATTGGGGAATGGGGTGCTGGGTGGTTGGGATGATGGTGGGGATGAGGTGCTGGGTGGTTGGGATGATGGTGGGGATGGGGTGCTGGGTGGTTGGGATGATGGTGGGGAATGGGGTGCTGGGTGGTTGGGATGATGGTGGGGATGGGGTGCTGGGTGGTTGGGGTGATGGGTGGTTGGGATGATGGTGGGGATGGGGTGCTGGGTGGTTGGGATGATGGTGGGGATGGAGTGCTGGGTGGTTGGGATGATGGGATAAGGGTGCTGAGTGGTTGGGATGATGGTGGGGATGGGGTGGTTGGGATGATGGTGGGGATGGGGTGCTGGGTGGTTGGGATGATGGTGGGGTGCTGGGTGGTTGGGATGATGGTGGGGATGGGGTGCTGGGTGGTTGGGATGATGGTGGGGATGGGGTGCCAGGTGGTTGGGATGATGGTGGGGTGCTGGGTGGATGGGATGATGGTGGGGATCGGGTGCTGCGTGGGTGGGATGATGGTGGGGATGTGGTGCTGGGTGGTTAGGAGGATGGTGGGGATTGGGTGGTGGGGATGGGGTGCTGGGTGGTGGGGATGAAGTGCTGGGTGGTTGGGATGATGGTGGGGATTGGGTGGTGGGGATGGGGTGCTGGGTGGTTGGGGTGATGGTGGGGATGAAGTGCTGGGTGGTTGGGATGATGATGGGGATGGGGTGCTGGGTGGTTGGGATGATGATGGGGATGGGGTTCTGGGTGGTTGGGATGACGGTGGGGATGGGGTGCTGGGTGGTTGGGATGACGGTGGGGATGGGGTGCTGGGTGGTTGGGATGACGGTGGGGATGGGGTGCTGGGTGGTTGGGATGACGGTGGGGATGGGGTGCTGGGTGGTTGGGATGACGGTGGGGATGGGGTGCTGGGTGGTTGGGATGACGGTGGGGATGGGGTGCTGGGTGGTTGGGATGACGGTGGGGATGGGCTGCTGGGTGGTTGGGATGACGGTGGGGATGGGCTGCTGGGTGGTTGGGATGACGGTGGGGATGGGCTGCTGGGTGGTTGGGATGACGGTGGGGATGGGCTGCTGGGTGGTTGGGATCACGGTGGGGATGGGCTGCTGGGTGGTTGGGATGACGGTGGGGATGGGCTGCTGGGTGGTTGGGATGATGGTGGGGATGGGGTGCTGGGTGGTTGGGATGTCTATAATCTTAGCTTTGGTCTTTCTACAGCAGGCAGATAAAAATGCTGAAGAACTATTAGAGGAAGAGAAGAAAGAGAAGGAGAAAGCGGATAAGAAGAGGCTGAAGAAGAAGGTGACTATAAGTACCCCACTATATTCTCCCCCTCTTTCTGACCCTCTGTTATTACCCCCTCATGTCCTTCCCTTTCTCTTTGACCCTCTGTTATCACCCCCTGGATCTGTAATGGGATCACTTCATTACCTCTATTTACCTATTTAGAGACAGAAGGATCGTAGACGTCAGCAGCGGCAGAAGGAGGAGCCGGCAGAGGAGAACCTGGTGAGGTGGTGGCCTTTGTAGCCGTGGTTGGCTGGGTGGGAGTGCTGTGACTGGTGGCTCAGGTGATGGTAGTGGGCGGGGGTGGTAGTCTGCAGTCTGTACAATCACCACCTTGTATCTAACAGGCTCCAGTAGATCCCACCAGAGCTGCAGAGTCGATGGCTCAGGATATGGGACAAGAGGATTGTGGAGAGGTGGTCCATGAGGTGAGTGGCTTCTTGTCCACTGCCACTGCTGCCGCCATTACGTTGCTGCCCTGTCTGACCTGGGCTCTGTTATTCAGGACGACCTCGACCTCGCAAGTTCGTTTGTACGCCAGGCGCAAAAAAAGATGGAGAACAAACCAAAGCCGGAACGAAAGGAGCGACATAAAGAGACTCTACGTGAAAGAGGGCGGGATGGATCTCAGGACAGCATGGGCGAGAAAACGGAAGTCCCGCTCGAGAAGATGGCTGCTACTCCAACAGCAGCACAGAGGAATGTAAGGAGCTCTCTTCTTTCTTACCATCTTTATTCTTTACCCTTCTGTTTTCTGTCCCTCCATCTGTTTACCCCGCTCCACTTTTCTCTTCTTCACCCGCTCTTTTGGCTCCGTCCTTCTCTTCTCCCGCCCCTTTTACCCCGCTCTTCTCATCTCTCCGCTCCCTTGGCCCTGCTGTTCTCTCATCCCTTTTACCCTGCTATTTTCTCCTGCCCTTTATACCCCACTCTTCTCTTGCTCCTTTTACTTCGCTGTTGTCTTCTCTCTCTCTCTCTTTCTCTCTCTCTCTCTCACCCTTGCCCTCTCTCCCTCACCCTCTCTCTCGCCCTCTCTCCCTCACCCTCTCTCTCTCTCCTCTCTCTTCGCTCTCTCACCCTCTTCTCTCTCTCTCCCTCTTCTCTCACCCTCTTCTCTCACCCTCTCTCTCTTCTCTCGCCCTCTCTCTCGCCCTCTTCTCTCGCCCTCTCTGTCTTCTCTCTATCTCCCCCTCTTTCTCTCTCTCTCTTCTCTCCCCCCCTCTCTCTCTCTCTCTCTCCCGCCCTCTCTCCCTCACCCTCTCTCGCCCTCTCTCCCTTTCTCTCTCGCCCTCTCTCTCTTCTCTCGCCCTCTCTCCCTCGCCCTCTCTCTCTCTCTTCCTCTTCTCTTGCCCTCTCTTCTCTCGCCCTCTCTTCTCTCGCCCTCTCTCCCTCCCCCTTTTTCTTTCTCTCTCTCTCGCCCTCTCTCCCTCACCCTCTTTCTCTCTCTTTTCTCTCGCCCTCCCTCTCTCACACTCCCTCTTTCTCCCCCTGTCTTCTCTCGCCCTCTCTTTCTCTTCTCTCGCCCTCTCCCTCTCTCACACTCCCCCTCTCCCACTCCCCCTCTCCCTCTCTCACACTCCCCCTCTCCCTCTCTCACACTCCCCCTCTCCCTCTCTCACACTCCCTCTCTCACACTCCCCCTCTCACACTCCCCCTCTCACACTCCCCCTCTCCCTCTCTCACACTCCCCCTCTCACACTCCCCCTCTCCCTCTCTCACACTCCCCCTCTCACACTCCCTCTCTCACACTCCCCCTCTCACACTCCCCCTCTCACACTCCCCCTCTCCCTCTCTCACACTCCCCCTCTCACACTCCCCCTCTCCCTCTCTCACACTCCCTCTCTCTCTCTCCCTCTCTCACACTCCCTCTCTCTCTCTCCCTCTCTCACACTCCCTCTCTCTCTCTCCCTCTCTCACACTCCCTCTCTCTCTCTCCCTCTCTCACACTCCCTCTCTCTCTCTCCCTCTCTCACACTCCCTCTCTCTTCTCTCGCCCTCTTTCTTCTCTCACCCTCTCTCTCTCTTCTCTCGCTCTCTCTCCCCCTCTCTCGCCCTCTCTCCCCCTCTCCCTCTTTCTCTTCTCTCGCCCTCTCCCTCTCTCACACTCCCTCTCTCTCTTCTCTTGTCCTCTCTCTTTCTCTCACTCCCCCTCTTTCTCTCTCTCTCTCTCTCTCTCCCTCACCCTCTTTCTCTCTCTCTTCTCTCGCCCTCCCTCTCTCTCCCCCTTGCCATCTCTCGCCCTCTCTCTCTTCTCTCGCCCTCTCTCTCTTCTCTCGCCCTCTCTCCCCCCCTCTCTTTCTCTTCTCTCGCCCTCGCTCACACTCCCTCTCACTCCCCCTCTTTCTCTCTCTCTCTCTCTCCCTCCCTCACCATCTTTCTCTCTCTTCTCTCGCCCTCCCTCTCTCTCCCCCTTGCCATCTCTCGCCCTCTCTCTCTTCTCTCGCCCTCTCTCCCCCCCTCTCTTTCTCTTCTCTCGCCCTCGCTCACACTCCCTCTCTCTCCCCCTCTCTTTCTCTTCTTTCGCCCTCTCCCTCTCTCACACTCCCTCTCTCTCGCCCTCTCTCTCTCTCACCCTCTCTCTCTCTTACAGGGCCACCTTGATGAGCAGTATAGAGTACAGGACAGTATGGATTTAGCCAGTGAGTGTATACCGCCGCCCCTCTCCCGCCCCGATCCTCGGTGTCCTTCCATCTCATGCTGGTTGTGTCTCTACAGGTGTTGGGAATAATTTGGCTGACAGGGGGCGCTACCTGGAGGCATTACATTATTATACTGAGGCTATTAGGTTAAACCCTGGCGAGTACAGGTGAGTAGTCTAGAGGTTCCAGCGGGGGGCGCTCTATAGTCCTCCACCCTTGGCTATTTCCTTGGTTTCCTCTGACTCTCCTCCTGGCAGGTTTCTGGGGAATCGCTCCTACAGTTATGAGCGCCTGGGCCGCTATCGGGAGGCTCTGCAGGATGCCGAGAAGGCGCTGGAGCTGCGGCCCGATTTCATAAAGGGACATTTCCGGAGAGGCAAGGCCCTGAAGGGACTGAAGGTAAGTGACTGTGCTGAGCGCCTCTCCCTGCAGGGGGCGACTCCTCGACTCACTCATCCCTCTATCTGCAGAGATATTTGGAGGCTATTACAGCATTCCAGCAGGTCTTATCATGTGACCTGAATCGCGTGGAGGCCGCGCAGGAGGTCGCGGAGTGTCAGCAGACACTGCAGGTAAGGCTCCTCCCCCTTAATGGAACCGCCTTACCTGTCTAAATCTTTCACCCCTCACCTCCTCCTCCTCCTGGTGTCTTATGTAGGCGCTGACCATGTCCACAAGGGAGAACCTCCCGAGCCTCCAGCCATGTCTGCCAAGTAAGTGAAGGGGGCACCACAGGGACAGGAGGGCGAGCGGGGGATGGGCAGCGCTGACGTCTCCGGTCACCTTCTCTGCCGCAGGTTCTAATAATAATAATAAAGTCTTTCGTAACGTGGTTTATACGAGATCTAAAGGAGGACTCTCCGCCCCCCCCAATGTGCCCCAGGCCCAGCAGGCCAGCAGGTAGTGCCTATGACCTTAGGGAGGGGGGAGGGGCTGTGGTGATGGTGGGTAATGGTGTCCCCTTCTCCACAGCAGCACGCTCTACCCCGTCTGGGTGGGTAACATCACCAGCAGGATCACAGAGGACGTGTTGAGGTCGCAGTTTTCAGCGTGAGTGTGGCAGCGGGGGTCTCTTCAGGGGTCTCTCTGTGGGAATCTGGGGCGCTGCGGCTCTAAATCCTCTGTCCTTACAGGTTCGGTGTACTTCACTCCCTCCGTATCCTGTACAGTAGGACCTGCGCCTTTGTAAACTTCACCAGTAAAGGTGCTGCTGAGTCAGCCTTCCGAGCCCTACAGGTAAGTGGCCTCCCCCCCAAGTGCTCACACCCCTAGCATGGCCTCCCCACCAAGTGCTCACCCCTAGCATGGCCTCTCCCCCAAGTGCTCACACCCCTAGCATGGCCTCTCCCCCAAGTGCTCACACCCCTAGCATGGCCTCCCCCCGAGTGCTCACACCCCTAGCATGGCCGCCTCCCCCCCCCCATGCTCATACACCTAGCATGGCCTCCCCCCTGGTGCTTACACCCCTAGCATGGCCCCCCCCCGTACTCATACGCCTAGTATGGCCACCCACCACACTCACACACCTAGCATGGCCGCATCCCACCTGTGCTCACCTGCTGAGCATGGCCATCACCCACCGCACTCACACACTTAGCATGGCCTCCCCCCCAGTGCTTACACCCCTAGCATGGCCGCCTCCCCCCACCCCCATACTCACACACCTAGTATGGCCGCTCACTACACTCACACGCCTAGCATGGCCTCCCCCCGGTGCTTACACCCCTAGCATGGCCTCCCACTGTGCTCACACACCAAGTATGGCCGTCCCCCCATGCCCACATGCTGAGCATGGCCATCATCCCCGTGCTCACACGTCTAGCATGGCTGTATTCTCTCCCCCCATACTCACACGCCTACTATGGCCGCCCTCCGCGCTCACACACTGAGCAAGGCCGCCACTAACCCTCCTTGTCCTCTCTGTCCCAGGGAATGAACATTGAGGACACCACCTTTGTCCTCCAACTGCGGAACCCCGAACACGCCAACCTGAACCCTGGAGGGGGCGGAGCCAGGCAGCCGGGGAAGTGAGGAGCGGGTGTGAGCAAATGCCATCACTGGATTGAGGGGGAAGTGGAGGGTTCACAATAAAGAAATCTTTATACAATGAAGTGTGTTGTCCTACTGAGGCTCGGGGAGGGAAGGGTTAACAGTCTGCCTCCCCGTGGTGGTCTACCTGCTCGATACTGCAGACGATGGGGGTCCTCTTCATATCAGCCTATTCAGTGTCAGTATTAGTGTCAGTATCAGTATTACTATTAGTTTCAGTATTAGTGTCAGTGTGAGTATTAGTATCGGTGTCAGTATTAGTATCAGTGTATCAGTGTATTAGTGTTAGTATTAGTATGTGTATTAGTGTCAGTGTGAGTATTAGTATCTGTATTAGTGTCAGTGTGAGTATCAGTGTGAGTATTAGTATCTGTATTAGTGTCAGTGTGAGTATCAGTGTAAGTATTAGCATGAGTATTAGTATGTGTATTAGTATCAGTGTGAGTATTAGTGTCAGTATCAGTATTACTATTAGTGTCAGTATTAGTGTCAGTGTGAGTATTAGTATCGGTGTCAGTATTAGTATCAGTGTATCAGTGTTAGTATTAGTATGTGTATTAGTGTGAGTATCAGTGTGAGTATTAGTATCTGTATTAGTGTCAGTGTGAGTATCTGTAAGTATTAGCGTGAGTATTAGTATGTGTATTAGTATCAGTGTGAGTATTAGTATCTGTATTAGTGTCAGTGTGAGTATCAGTGTAAGTATTAGCGTGAGTATTAGTATCAGTGTGAGTATTAGTATCAGTGTATTAGTGTCAGTGTGAGTATCAGTGTAAGTATTAGCGTGAGTATTAGTATGTGTATTAGTATCAGTGTGAGTATTAGTGTCAGTGTGAGTATCAGTGTGAGTATTAGTATCAGTGTGAGTATTAGTATCTGTATTAGTGTCAGTATTAATATCAGAGTGAGTATTAGTATCAGTGTGAATATTACTGTTAGTATTAGTATCAGTGTGATTATTAGTGTCAGTATTGGTATCAGTGTAAGTATTAATGTTAGTATTAGTGTCAGTATTAGTATCAGTGTAAGTATTAATGTCAGTAACAGTTTGAGTGTCAGTATTAGTATCAGTGTGAGTATTAGTATGTGTATTAGTATCAGTGTGAGTATTAGTGTCAGTGTGAGTATCAGTGTAAGTATTAGCGTGAGTATTAGTATGTGTATTAGTATCAGTGTATTAGTGTCAATGTGAGTATCAGTGTGAGTATTAGTGTCAGTGTGAGTATTAGTATCTGTGATTATTAGTGTCAGTATCAGTGTCAGTATTGGTATCAGTGTAAGTATTAATGTTAGTATTAGTATCAGTATTAGTATTAATATCAGTGTAAGTATTAATGTCAGTAACAGTTTGAGTGTCAGTATTAGTATCAGTATTAGTATCAGTGTATTAGTATTAGTATCGGTGTCAGTATTAGTATCTGTGAGTATTAGTATCGGTATTAGTATCAGTATTAGTGTCAGTGTGAGTATTATTGTCAGTATTAGTATCAGTCTCTATTAGTATCAGTATTAGTGTCAGTATTAGTATCAGTCTCTATTAGTATCAGTATTAGTGTCAGTATTAGTATCAGTCTCAGTATTAGTGTCAGTATTAGTATCAGTCTCAGTATTAGTATCAGTATTAGTGTCAGTATTAGTATCAGTCTCAGTATTAGTATCAGTATTAGTGTCAGTATTAGTATTAGTATCAGTGTAAGTATTAATGTCAGTAACAGTTTGAGTGTGAGTATTAGTATCAGTGTGAGTATTAGTATCAGTATTACACTAGGTTCACACCTGCATTCTACTCTCTGTTCTGTGCTTTCCGTCTTCTGCATGCCAGAAGACAGAAAGCACAGACCGGGTGCGGCGGTGAGCGTTTTATGCTCTCCACCGCGAAACCGGATTTTTTAATCCGGACACAGAGTACTGCATGTCCGACTCTGTGTCCGGATTAAAAAACCCGGTTTCGCAGCGGAGAGCCTAAAACGCTCACCGCCGCTCACAGCCGGACATCTTTCTCACCCATTCAAATGAATAAGAAAGACTCCTGCAGGTTTCCGTCTCCTGCTCTGTTTTATGCGTTGTGCTCTCCGTACTGCAGGTTTCCGTTTCCTGCATAAAACAGAGCAGGAGACGGAAACCTGCAGGAGTCTTTCTTATTCATTTGAATGGGTGAGAAAGATGTCCGGCCGTGAGTGGCGGTGAGCCTTTTATGCTCTCCGCCGCGAAACCGGGTTTTTTAATCCGGACACAGAGTCGGACATGCAGTACTCTGTGTCCGGACTAAAAAATCTGGTTTCGTGGCGGAGAGCATAAAACGCTCACCGCCGCTCTGTGCTTTCCGTCTTCTGGCATGCAGAAGACTAAAAAGCACAGAACGGAGAGTAGAACGCAGGTGTGAAACTAGTGTCAGTGTGAGTATTAGTGTCAGTATTTGTATCAGTGTGAGTATTAGTGTTAGTATTAGTATCAGTGTGAGTATTAGTATTAGTATCAGTGTGAGTATTACTGTGAGTATTAGAATCCATGTGAGTATTAGTGTCAGGATTAGTATTAGTGTTAGTATCAGTGTGAGTATTAGTGTTAGTATCAGTGTCAGTATTAGTGTCACTGTATTAGTGTCAGTATTAGCATTAGTGTCAGTATCAGTGTCAGTGTGAGCATTAGTATCAGTGTGAGTATTAGTGTATCAGTGTATCAGTGTGAGTATTACTGTCAGTATTAGTATCAGTGTGAGTATTACTGTCAGTATTATCAGTGTGAGTATTAGTATCAGTGTGAGTATTACTGTAAGTATTATCAGTGTGAGTATTAGTGTCAGTATTAGTGTCACTGTATTAGTGTATTAGTATCAACGTGAGTATTTGTATGTGTGAGTATTTGTATCAGTGTGAGTATTAGTGTTAGTATCAGTGTGAGTATTACTGTCAGTATTATCAGTGTGAGTATGAGTGTCAGTATTAGTATCAGAGTATTAGTATCAGTGTGAGTATTACTGTCAGTATTATTAGTGTCAGTGTATTAGTGTGAGTATTAGTATCAATGTGAGTATTTGTATCAGTGTGAGTATTAGTGTTAGTATTAGTATCAGTGTATTAGTGTCAGTATTAGTATCAGTATTAGTATCAGTGTGAGTATTACTGTCAGTATTAGTATCAGTGTATTACTGTCAGTATTATTATCAGTGTGAGTATTAGTGTCAGTATTAGTATCAGTGGGAGTATTAGTATCAGTGTGAGTATTACTGTCAGTATTAGTATCAGTGTAAGTATTATCAGTGTGAGTATTACTGTCAGTATTATTATCAGTGTGAGTATTAGTGTCAGTATTAGTATCAGTGGGAGTATTAGTATCAGTGTGAGTATTACTGTCAGTATTAGTATCAGTGTATTATCAGTGTGAGTATTACTGTCAGTATTATTATCAGTGTTAGTATTAGTGTCAGTGTATCAGTGTGAGTATTACTGTCAGTATTAGTATCGGTGTCAGTATTAGTATCAGTGTGAGTATTTGTATCAGTATTAGTATCAGTGTGAGTATTATTGTCAGTGTCAGTATTAGTATCAGTGTGAGTATTATTGTCAGTATTAGTATCAGTGAGTATTAGTGTCAGTGTGAGTATTCGTATTAGTATCAGTTCAGTGTCAGTATTAGTACCAGTGTCAGTATTAGTATCAGTGTGAGTATTAATGTCAGTATTAGTATCAGTGTCAGTATTATTATCAGTGTGAGTATTAATGTCAGTATTAGTGTCAGTGTTAGTATTAGTGTCAGTATCAGTGTATTAGTGTTAGTATCCGTGTCAGTATCAGCGAGTATTATTGTCACTGTATTAGTGTGATTATTAGTATCAATGTGAGTATTAGTATCAGTGTGAGTATTAATGTTAGTGTCAGTATTAGTATCAGTGGGAGTATTAGTGTCAGTATTAGTATCAGTGGGAGTATTAGTATCAGTGTATTAATGTTAGTATCAGTGTCAGTGTGAGTATCAGTGTCCGTATTAGTGTCAGTGTATTAGTGTGAGTATTAATATCAGTGTGAGTATTAGTGTTAGTATTAGTATCAGTGTGAGTATTAATGTTAGTGTCAGTATTAGTATCAGTGTCGGTATTAGTATCAGTGTCAGTATTAGCATCAGTGTATTAGTGTCAGTGTGAGTATCAGTGTGAGCATTAGTATCAGTGTAAGTATTATTGTCAGTATTAGTATCCGTGTGAGTATTAGTGTTAGTATTAGTATCAGTGTCAGTATTACTGTGAGTATTAGTATCAGTGTGAGTATTAGTGTCAGGATTAGTATCAGTGTGAGTATTAGTGTTAGTGTCAGTATCAGTGTATTAGTGTTAGTATCATTGTCAGTATTAGTGTCACTGTATTAGTGTGAGTATTAGTATCAATGTGAGTATTTGTATCAGTGTGAGTATTAGTGTTAGTATTAGTATCAGTGTATTAGTGTCAGTATTAGTGTCAGTATTAGTATCATTGTGAGTATTACTGTCAGTATTAGTATCAGTGTGAGTATTACTGTCAGTATTATTATCAGTGTGAGTATTAGTGTGAGTATTAGTATCAGTGTGAGTATTACTGTCAGTATTATTATCAGTGTGAGTATTAGTGTCAGTATTAGTGTCAGTGTATTAGTGTGAGTATTAGTATCAACGTGAGTATTTGTATCAGTGTGAGTATTACTTTCAGTATTATTAGTGTCAGTATTAGTGTCAGTGTATTAGTGTATTAGTATCAGTGTGAGTATTAGTGTTAGTATTAGTATCAGTGTGAGTATTAGTGTCAGTATTATTATCAGTGGGAGTATTACTGTCAGTATTATTATCAGTGGGAGTATTAGTATCAGTGTGAGTATTACTGTCAGTATTAGTATCAGTGTCAGTATTAGTATCAGTGGGAGTATTAATGTCAGTATTAGTATCAGTGTCAGTATTAGTATCAGTGTCAGTGTGAGTATTAATGTCAGTATTAGTATCAGTGTGAGTATTAATGTCAGTATTAGTATCAGTGTCAGTATTAGTATTTGTATCAGTGTCAGTATTCGTATCAGTGTATTAGTATCGGATTCAGTATTTGTATTAGTATCAGTGTGAGTATTAGTATCAGTGTCCTGACCACTGTACAGCTAGTATATATAGGGATGATATAATCTATACAGCTGTTGTGTTATTATCTCCCACTATAATAGTATTATTATTACACTTAGATGTTATATTACTATTATTTTATAGCATGGTGGCCTTGTAGCCCTGGAGTCCTCTATTCAGAGCCAAGGACGACATCTGCAAGGAGTCTGTATGTTCTCCCTCTGTTTGTGTGGGTATCCTTCAGGTACTTCCACCCACACTCCAAAGACATCCTGATAGGGAATGTAGATGATGTTGACAATATCTCTGTAAAGTGCTGTAGAATATAACGCTAGTATATAAGTGATATAGTATAGGCAGCTGTCATAATTCATACAACATTGTATTATATATTATGCGTATTACACAGCTTTTATATTACTACTCTTCTATATTATACACCGCTATTATATTATTTCTAGATTACACACAGGTAGTATCCGTATCCTTCAGGACACCTCCCCCATGCTATGATGCTGAGGCTGAGTGCTCCGCCACTTTCCTCTTCGGTCTGTGCATATACCTGTTATTTTTGGGGCCGTTGAGCAGCGTCCTCTCTGAGTGCTGTTAGTAGTGACCAGGCTGTTTGTTGGCACCTCCCTGTTTTCTATGGTTTGGGCTTTATATTATTATTATCATATATTACAGATAGATATGACGTTATTACTATTTATCATATATTATACACCGCTATTAGATCACTATTATATATTACACTCCTCTATTATATGAATGCTATATGTTTTATATTATACGCGCTATTCAATTAATACTTTTTTAATTACGTATTATACCGTATTCTTCAGATTATAAGACACACTTTTTTCCTACAAATATGGGAGGAAAATGGGGGGGTGTCTTCTAGTCCGAATGCAGCAAATCACTGTGTGCTGTGCTGCTGTGAGGACGACGAGGCAAGTTCACGAGTAGATAGATACTACTGGACACTGACTTGTCTCTGTACAGTAATTTCTATCTACTCATGAACTTCGCTCAAGTTACCTCCTGCCGCTGCCCTCTGCTGGTCCAGTCCTCTGTCCTTCATGTGGCTTCATAATGTCCTGCGCCAAGCCCCGCCCGCACCTCCATAGACTAGTATTATAGAGAAGGCGGGGCTTAGGAAAGTGTGGGCGTCTCCCCACCGCACCAAGCCCCGCCTACTCCTGCCGCTGTACAGGAGACCCGATAGCTATGGCAATCGCTCTTAAGAGTAATACACATTACTTATTATATATTATACACATCTATTACATTACTTATTATATATTATACACATCTATTACATTACTTATTATATATTATACACATCTATTACATTACTTATTATTATATATTATACACATCTATTACATTACTTATTATATATTATACACATCTATTATATTACTTATTATTATATATTATACACATCTATTACATTACTTATTATTATATATTATACACAGCTATTACATTACTTATTATTATATATTATACACAGCTATTACATTACTTATTATTATATATTATACACATCTATTACATTACTTATTATTATATATTATACACATCTATTACATTACTTATTATTATATATTATACACATCTATTACATTACTTATTATTATATATTATACACATCTATTACATTACTTATTATTATATATTATACACATCTATTACATTACTTATTATTATATATTATACACATCTATTACATTACTTATTATATATTATACACATCTATTACATTACTTATTATTATATATTATACACATCTATTACATTACTTATTGTTATATATTATACACAGCCATTACATTACTTATTATTATATATTATACACATCTATTACATTACTTATTATTATATATTATACACATCTATTACATTACTTATTATATATTATACACATCTATTACATTACTTATTATTATATATTATACACATCTATTACATTACTTATTATTATATATTATACACATCTATTACATTACTTATTATTATATATTATACACATCTATTACATTACTTATTATTATATATTATACACATCTATTACATTACTTATATATTATACACATCTATTACATTACTTATTATTATATATTATACACATCTATTACATTACTTATTATATATTATACACATCTATTACATTACTTATTATATATTATACACATCTATTACATTACTTATTATTATATATTATACACATCTATTACATTACTTATTATATATTATACACATTACATTACTTATTATATATTATACACATCTATTACATTACTTATTATTATATATTATACACAGCTATTACATTACTTATTATTATATATTATACACATCTATTACATTACTTATTATTATATATTATACACATCTATTACATTACTTATTATATATTATACACAGCTATTACATTACTTATTATATATTATACACATCTATTACATTACCTATTATTATATATTATACACATCTATTACATTACTTATTATATATTATACACCGCTATTACATTACTTATTATTATATATTATACACATCTATTACATTACTTATTATATATTATACACATCTATTACATTACTTATTATTATATATTCTACACATCTATTACATTACTTATTATATATTATACACATCTATTATATTACTTATTATTATATATTCTACACATCTATTACATTACTTATTGTTATATATTATACACAGCCATTACATTACTTATTATATATTATACACATCTATTACATTACTTATTATTATATATTATACACATCTATTACATTACTTATTATTATATATTATACACATCTATTACATTACTTATTATATATTATACACATCTATTACATTACTTATTATATATTATACACATCTATTACATTACTTATTATATATTATACACATCTATTACATTATTATTATATATTATACACATCTATTACATTACTTATTATTATATATTATACACATCTATTACATTACTTATCCTATTAATATTATAAATGTGAAAGTTTGTGAGTTTGGATGTTTGTTCCTCAATCACGCAAAACCCGCTCGACCGATTTGGCTGAAAGTTTCCACAAACATAGTTAATACACCCGATTGCGCAATAGGCTACTTTTCGTCACAATAGCGCACATACGTTTGTGCCAGGACCCCCACAAAACCCAAACTCACACCACCATCTCTGCAATCTCACACACTTTGGACCATAGCAAGCCACAAAATTCCTATTGCCCTCTACAGCCTCGCCCCTAACCCCACACAATCTCATATACATAGATTTTACCACTTTGCCCCTCACCTTAACGATACTCCAGGAGGTTCTCTTTAACGCTCCGGAGCAGCCATGTTTGCCGACCCCCACCGCTCTGACAATCCGCGACACCGCCCACCCATGTCAATACCCCTAGGCGGTCTAATAAATGCAAAAAAAAAAAGTTTTAAAAAAGTAAAAAAAAATATAAAAAAAGGATTAAAAATTCAAATCACCCCCTTTTCTCTAGAACACATATAAAAGTAGTTAAAAACTGTGAAACACATACATGTTAGGTATCCCTGTGTCCGAAATCGCCCGCTCTACAAAGCAATGCAAATATTTTTCCTGTTCGGTAAACGCCGTAGCGGGAAAAATGGTCAAAAGTGCCAAACTGCCGTTTTTTCACTGTTTTGATTCTGATAAAAATTTGAATAAAAAGTGATCAAAGCAATAACATTTCCCGAAAATGGTAGAACTACAAAGTACACCTGGTCCCGCAAAAAAAAGACGCCCTATACATCCCCGTACACGCACGTATAAAAAAGTTACGGCTGTCGGAATATGGCGACTTTTCAAAAAAAAAAAAAATTTTAACACAGTTTTGGATTTTTTTTTAAGGGGTCAAAATGTAACTAAAACCATATAAATTTGGTCTCCCCGGAATCGTAACGAAACACAGAATATAGGGGACATGTTATTTTGGTTGCACAGTGAACGCCGTAAAACCAAAGCCTGTAAGAAAGTCGCAGAAATGCATTTTTTCTTCAAATCCACCCCATTCAGAATTTTTTCCCTGCTTCCCAGTACATTATATAGAATAAATAATGGCGGCATCATGAAGAAAAATTTGTCCCAGGAAAAATTAAGACCTCATATGACTCTGGGAGCGGAGAAATAAAAAAGTTATGGGGTTTAGAAGGAGGGGAGTCAAAAACGAAAATCAAAAAATGCCACCGGCGGGAAAGGGTTAACTTCAAATCCTTCTGTCCCAAAGTCACTATGTACAGTATATACCAACACCGTATATATAGCAGCGCAAATACAAAGTAACTGCAACACAAAAGTCTCACGGATTCTCTGAATCAAAAACAAGATACAAAGTTACATTTCATATCCCAGACCTTATACACAGTATGAAAACCTTACCCGCGCCTGTATATACCCACTGCTACAATCACCGCAGACCAAGTCGCGGGTACCAGCTAGTTATTATATATTATACACAGCCATTACATGACTTATTATTATATATTATACACATCTATTACATTACTTATTATTATATATTATACACATCTATTACATTACTTATCATATATTATACACATCTATTACATTACTTATTATATATTATACACATCTATTACATTACTTATTATATATTATACACATCTATTACATTACTTATTATTATATATTATACACATCTATTACATTACTTATTATTATATATTATACACATCTATTACATTACTTATTATTATATATTATACACATCTATTACATTACTTATTATTATATATTATACACATCTATTATATTACTTATTATTATATATTATACACATCTATTACATTACTTATTGTTATATATTATACACAGCCATTACATTACTTATTATTATATATTATACACATCTATTACATTACTTATTATATATTATACACATCTATTACATTACTTATTATTATATATTCTACACATCTATTACATTACTTATTATATATTATACACATCTATTACATTACTTATTATATATTATACACATCTATTACATTACTTATTATATATTATACACCGCTATTACATTACTTATTATATATTATACACATCTATTACATTACTTATTATTATATATTATACACATCTATTATATTACTTATTATTATATATTATACACATCTATTACATTACTTATTATATATTATACACCGCTATTACATTACTTATTATATATTATACACATCTATTACATTACTTATTATATATTATACACATCTATTACATTACTTATTATTATATATTATACACATCTATTACATTACTTATTATATATTATACACAGCTATTACATTACTTATTATACACATCTATTACATTACTTATTATATATTATACACATCTATTACATTACTTATTATTATATATTATACACATCTATTACATTACTTATTATATATTATACACCGCTATTACATTACTTATTATTATATATTATACACATCTATTACATTACTTATTATATATTATACACATCTATTACATTACTTATTATATATTATACACATCTATTACATTACTTATTATATATTATACACATCTATTACATTACTTATTATTATATATTATACACATCTATTACATTACTTATTATTATATATTATACACATCTATTACATTACTTATTATATATTCTGCACATCTATTACATTACTTATTATTATATATTATGCACATCTATTACATTACTTATTATATATTATACACATCTATTACATTACTTATTATATATTATACACATCTATTACATTACTTATTATATATTATACACATCTATTACATTACTTATTATTATATATTATGCACATCTATTACATTACTTATTATATATTATACACATCTATTACATTACTTATTATTATATATTATACACATCTATTACATTACTTATTATTATATATATTATACACATCTATTATATTACTTATTATTATATATTATACACATCTATTACATTACTTATTATTATATATTATACACATCTATTACATTACTTATTATTATATATTCTACACATCTATTACATTACTTATTATTATATATTATACACATCTATTACATTACTTATTATTATATATTATACACATCTATTACATTACTTATTATATATTATACACATCTATTATATTACTTATTATTATATATTATACACATCTATTACATTACTTATTATTATATATTATACACATCTATTACATTACTTATTATTATATATTATACACATCTATTACATTACTTATTATTATATATTTTACACATCTATTACATTACTTATTATTATATATTCTACACATCTATTACATTACTTATTATTATATATTCTACACATCTATTACATTACTTATTATTATATATTATACACATCTATTACATTACTTATTATATATTATACACATCTATTACATTACTTATTATTATATATTCTACACTTCTATTACATTACTTATTGTTATATATTATACACAGCCATTACATTACTTATTATTATATATTATACACCGCTATTACTTTACTTATTATTATATATTATACACATCTATTACATTACTTATTATATATTATACACAGCTATTACATTACTTATTATATATTATACACAGCTATTACATTACTTATTATATATTATACACAGCTATTACATTACTTATTATATATTATACACATCTATTACATTACTTATTATATATTATACACATCTATTACATTACTTATTATTATATATTATACACATCTATTACATTACTTATTATATATTATACACATCTATTACATTACTTATTATTATATATTATACACATCTATTACATTACTTATTATATATTATACACATCTATTACATTACTTATTATATATTATACACATCTATTACATTACTTATTATATATTATACACATCTATTACATTACTTATTATTATATATTATACACATCTATTACATTACTTATTATATATTATACACATCTATTACATTACTTATTATATATTATACACATCTATTACATTACTTATTATATATTATACACAGCTATTACATTACTTATTATATATTATACACATCTATTACATTACTTATTATATATTATACACATCTATTATATTACTTATTATTATATATTATACACATCTATTACATTACTTATTATTATATATTATACACATCTATTACATTACTTATTATTATTATATATTATACACATCTATTACATTACTTATTATTATATATTATGCACATATATTACATTACTTATATATTATACACATCTATTACATTACTTATTATATATTATACACATCTATTACATTACTTATTATTATATATTATACACATCTATTACATTACTTATTATTATTATATATTATACACATCTATTACATTACTTATTATATATTATACACATCTATTACGTTACTTATTATTATATATTATACACATCTATTACATTACTTATATATTATACACATCTATTACATTACTTATTATTATATATTATGCACATCTATTACATTACTTATTATATATTATACACATCTATTACATTACTTATTATATATTATACACATCTATTACATTACTTATTATTATATATTATGCACATCTATTACATTACTTATTATATATTATACACATCTATTACATTACTTATTATATATTATACACCGCTATTACATTACTTATTATTATATATTATACACATCTATTACATTACTTATTATATATTATACACATCTATTACATTACTTATTATTATATATTATACACATCTATTACATTACTTATTATATATTATACACCGCTATTACATTACTTATTATTATATATTATACACATCTATTACATTACTTATTATATATTATACACATCTATTACATTACTTATTATATATTATACACATCTATTACATTACTTATTATATATTATACACATCTATTACATTACTTATTATATATTATACACATCTATTACATTACTTATTATTATATATTATGCACATCTATTACATTACTTATTATATATTATACACATCTATTACATTACTTATTATATATTATACACATCTATTACATTACTTATTATTATATATTATACACATCTATTACATTACTTATTATTATATATTATACACATCTATTACATTACTTATTATTATATATTATGCACATCTATTACATTACTTATTATATATTATACACATCTATTACATTACTTATTATATATTATACACATCTATTACATTACTTATTATTATATATTATGCACATCTATTACATTACTTATTATATATTATACACATCTATTACATTACTTATTATTACCGGTATATATTATACACAGCGATTACATTACTTATTATTATATATTATACACATCTATTACATTACTTATTATTATATATTATGCACATCTATTACATTACTTATTATATATTATACACATCTATTACATTACTTATTATTACCGGTATATATTATACACAGCGATTACATTACTTATTATATATTATACACATCTATTACATTACTTATTATTATATATTATACACATCTATTACATTACTTATTATTATTATATATTATACACATCTATTACATTACTTATTATTATATATTATGCACATCTATGACATTACTTATTATATATTATACACATCTATTACATTACTTATTATATATTATACACATCTATTACATTACTTATTATTATATATTATACACATCTATTACATTACTTATTATATATTATACACAGCTATTACATTACTTATTATATATTATACACATCTATTACATTACTTATTATTATATATTATACACATCTATTACATTACTTATTATTATATATTATACACAGCTATTACATTACTTATTATTATATATTATACACATCTATTACATTACTTATTATTATATATTATACACATCTATTACATTACTTATCCTATTAATATTATAAATGTGAAAGTTTGTGAGTTTGGATGTTTGTGGGTTTGTGTGTTTGCATGTTTGGATGTTTGTTCCTCAATCACGCAAAACCCGCTCGACCGATTTGGCTGAAAGTTTCCACAAACATAGTTAATACACCCGATTGCGCAATAGGCTACTTTTCGTCACAATAGCACACATACGTTTGTGCCAGGACCCCCACAAAACCCAAACTCACACCACCATCTCTGCTATCTCACACACTTTGGACCATAGCAAGCCACAAAATTCATATTGCCCTCTACAGCCTCGCCCCTAACCCCACACAATCTCATATACATAGACTTTACCACTTTGCCCCTCACCTTACCGATACTTCAGGAGATTCTCTTTAACGCTCCGGAGCAGCCATGTTTGCCGACCCCCACCGCTCTGACAATCCGCGACACCGCCCACCCATGTCAATACCCCTAGGCGGTCTAATAAATGCAAAAAAAAAAAGTTTTAAAAAAGTAAAAAAAAATATTAAAAAAAAAAGGATTAAAAATTCAAATCACCCCCCCCCTTTCCCTAGAACACATATAAAAGTAGTTAAAAACTGTGAAACACATACATGTTAGGTATCCCTGTGTCCGAAATCGCCCGCTCTACAAAGCTATGCAAATATCTTTCCTGTTCGGTAAACGCCGTAGCGGGAAAAATGGTCAAAAGTGCCAAACTGCCGTTTTTTCACTGTTTTGATTCTGATAAAAATTTGAATAAAAAGTGATCAAAGCAATAACATTTCCCGAAAATGGTAGAACTACAAAGTACACCTGGTCCCGCAAAAAAAAGACGCCCTATACATCCCCGTACACGCACGTATAAAAAAGTTACGGCTGTCGGAATATGGCGACTTTTCAAAAAAAAAAAATTTTTTAACACAGTTTTGGATTTTTTTAAGGCATCAAAATGTAAATAAAACCATATAAATTTGGTATCTCCGGAGTCGTAACGAAACACAGAATATAGGGGACATGTTATTTTGGTTGCACAGTGAACGCCGTAAAACCAAAGCCCGTAAGAAAGTCGCAGAAATGCATTTTTTCTTCAAATCCACCCCATTCAGAATTTTTTCCCTGCTTCCCAGTACATTATATAGAATAAATAATGGTGGCATCATGAAGAAAAATTTGTCCCAGGAAAAATTAAGACCTCACATGGCTCTGGGAGCGGAGAAATAAAAAAGTTATGGGGTTTAGAAGGAGGGGAGTCAAAAACGAAAATCAAAAAATGCCACCGGCGGGAAAGGGTTAACTTCAAATCCTTCTGTCCCAAAGTCACTATGTAAAGTTTCTCACAACACCGTATATATAGCAGCGCAAATACAAAGTAACTGCAACACAAAAGTCTCACGGATTCTCTGAATCAAAAACAAGATACAAAGTTACATTTCATATCCCATCCCTTATACACAGTATGAAAACCCTACCCGCGCCTGTATATACCCACTGCTACAATCACCGCAGACCAAGTCGCGGGTAACAGCTAGTACTATATAATTACATGTATCTCCTATCACTGCTATATACAGTACCTGATACATATATACTCCTGTACACAGGCTGTATATACTATATATTACATGTATCTCCTATCACTGCTATATACAGTACCTGATACATATATACTCCTGTACACAGGCTGTATAACACATCACATTGTCTGTATCACAACATACACAATATAACACATCAAATAACATTTGCTAGCCCACCAAACTTTTTAAAGCACTTTTACAGTCTGTGTCCGCCCAATACTCAACTCACCGCAGACGAAGTCGCGGGTAAAAGCTAGTTATTATATATTATACACATCTATTACATTACTTATTATTATATATTATACACATCTATTACATTACTTATCATATATTATACACATCTATTACATTACTTATTATTATATATTATACACATCTATTACATTACTTATTATTATATATTATACACATCTATTACATTACTTATTATTATATATTATACACATCTATTACATTACTTATTATTATATATTATACACATCTATTACATTACTTATTATTATATATTATACACATCTATTACATTACTTATCATATATTATACACATCTATTACATTACTTATTATTATATATTATACACATCTATTACATTACTTATTATATATTATACACATCTATTACATTACTTATCATATATTATACACATCTATTACATTACTTATTATTATATATTATACACATCTATTACATTACTTATTATTATATATTATACACATCTATTATATTACTTATTATTATATATTATACACATCTATTACATTACTTATTATTATATATTATACACATCTATTACATTACTTATTATTATATATTATACACATCTATTATATTACTTATTATTATATATTATACACATCTATTACATTACTTATTATTATATATTATACACATCTATTACATTACTTATTATTATATATTATACACATCTATTACATTACTTATCATATATTATACACATCTATTACATTACTTATTATTATATATTATACACATCTATTATATTACTTATTATTATATATTATACACATCTATTACATTACTTATTATTATATATTATACACATCTATTACATTACTTATCATATATTATACACATCTATTACATTATTATTATATATTATACACATCTATTACATTACTTATTATATATTATACACATCTATTACATTACTTATTATTATATATTATACACATCTATTACATTACTTATTATTATATATTATACACATCTATTACATTACTTATTATTATATATTATACACATCTATTACATTACTTATCATATATTATACACATCTATTACATTACTTATTATTATATATTATACACATCTATTACATTACTTATCATATATTATACACATCTATTACATTACTTATCATATATTATACACATCTATTACATTATTATTATATATTATACACATCTATTACATTACTTATCATATATTATACACATCTATTACATTATTATTATATATTATACACATCTATTACATTACTTATTATATATTATACACATCTATTACATTACTTATTATTATATATTATACACATCTATTACATTACTTATTATTATATATTATACACATCTATTACATTACTTATTATTATATATTATACACATCTATTACATTACTTATTATTATATATTATACACATCTATTACATTACTTATTATATATTATACACGTCTATTACATTATTATTATATATTATACACATGTATTACATTACTTATTATTATATATTATACACATGTATTACTTATATATTATACATGGCTGTTATATTATTACTTACTATTATACATATTTATAATATGATCTTTTATTTATCGTGGGTTTATATTCCTATAGTTAATATATTGTGTATATTATATATACTGTATAATAACACTCATCTCTTTATCATCTATAAACCTCTTGAGTCTGATTTCCTCTCCGGCTTACTAATCCAGTAGATCCCATTGTGTCTGACCGTGCGACTATCGAGGACACACAGGAGACAAATCCATCATATCCCGAGATAGGCCTAACTGGAAGCCCCGGTATCTGCCATGTGAGGCCACCCCATAGTACTCTGGCCGTATGTTATACAGGACCATTACTCATCTTATTACAATCCCGATTCCTTCTTTTCCAGGTTCTTTGACTATTGGGTTCGCGGTTAGTAATCTTTTGAGTTTGGTTTTAGATGGTTCTTATATTCTCATTTGTATTAGGTTTTATGGGTTCAATATGATGTATTACAAAGATTATTGCTATAATAATTTACTTGGGATATTCTGGTATTAACCTCAAGGCAGATGACACCACGAGACATTGATAGGAAACAGCCATAATTTATTCAATGATCACAGACCATATCTCTCACCTCTCACCTCACAATGTAGGGGTAAAATGGGGCGAGAGACTTAAATACAATAAATACATCTATGCTGAAGGTGCAGAACGTCAAACCTGCTCATATATATGGAGGATAAAGCCCAAGGTTCAGTGCTCAAGACAAGACTCCTTCATATGTCCTTCATGGCAGAAACCATGAAAACATGTCCACCTGTAGGAGGATGATACGCAGTACAACTTCTCATGTGTCCTGTATACTGGGTGTAATTCTCAATATCTGTTCTTATTCTGTATATATGGACACTGCACAGTACCACTTCTCTAGTCCTATATATATATATATATATATATATATGGATAGAGCACAGTACCACTTCTCTTATCCTGTATATATGGACACTGCACAGTACCACTTCTCTTGTCCTGTATACTGGGTGTATTTATTAGTATCTGCTCTTATTCTAATATATGGTAGATGTAGATGGTAGTTGAAGCCTCCTGGATGTGATTTTTTCTTTCGTCCACCCCTTCCTTTCTTCCTTCATTTAGCTCTCTCCCATCCTTCCTTCCTTTCTTTCTCTCTCTTCCCTCCTTCCTTCTTCTTCTCTTTTTACTTCCTTCCTTTTTTCCTCTCTTTCTTCCTTTTTTCCTCTCTTCCTTCCTTCTTTCCTCTTTTCCTTCCTTCTTTTCTCTCTTCCCTCCTTCCTTTCTTCCTCTTTTCCCTCCTTGCTCTCTTCCCTTCTTCCTTGCTCTCTTCCTTTCTCTCTTCCCTTCCTTCCTTTCTCTCTTCCCTTCCTTCCTTTCTCTCCTCCCTTCCTTCCTTTCTCTCTTCCCTTCCTCCCTTTCTCTCTTCCCTTCCTTCCTTTCTCTCTTCCCTTCCTTCCTTTCTCTCTTCCCTTCCTTCCTTTCTCTCTTCCCTTCCTTCCTTCCTCTCTTCCTTCCCTCCTTCCTTCCTTCCTCTCTTTCCTTCCTTCCTCTCTTTCTTTCCTTCCTTCCTCTCTTCCCTTCCTTCCTTCCTCTCTTCCCTTCCTTCCTTCCTTCCTTCCTTCCCTTCCTTCCTCTCTTTCCTTCCTTCCTCTCTTCTCTTCCCTTCCTTCCTCTCTTTTCTTCCCTTCCTTCCTTTCTCTCTTCCTTTCCTTCCTTTCTCTCTTCCTTTCCTTCCTTTCTCTCTTCCCTTCCTTCCTTCCTTTCTCTCTTCCCTTCCTTCCTTTCTCTCTTCCCTTCCTTCCTTTCTCTCTTCCCTTCCTTCCTTTCTCTCTTCCCTTCCTTCCTTCCTTCCTTTCTCTCTTCCCTTCCTTCCTTTCTCTCTTCCCTTCCTTCCTTCCTTCCTTCCTTTCTCTCTTCCCTTCCTTCCTTCCTTCCTTCCTCTCTTCCTTCCTTCCTCTCTTCCCTTCCTTCCTTCCTCTCTTCCCTTCCTTCCTTCCTCTCTTCCCTTCCTTCCTTCCTCTCTTCCCTTCCTTCCTTCCTCTCTTCCCTTCCTTCCTCTCTTTCCTTCCTTCCTCTCTTTCCTTCCTTCCTCTCTTCCCTTCCTTCCTTCCTCTCTTCCCTTCCTTCCTTCCTCTCTTCCCTTCCTTCCTTCCTTCCTTCCTTCCTCTCTTCCCTTCCTTCCTTCCTCTCTTCCCTTCCTTCCTTCCTCTCTTCCCTTCCTTCCTTCCTTCCTCTCTTCCCTTCCTTCCTTCCTTTCGCTCTTCCCTTCCTTCCGCTCTTTCCTTCCTTTCGCTCTTCCCTTCCCTCCTTCCTTCCTTTCGCTCTTCCCTTCCCTCCTTCCTTCCTCTCTTCCCTTCCTTCCTTCCTTTCGCTCTTCCCTTCCCTCCTTCCTTCCTCTCTTCCCTTCCTTCCTTCCTCTCTTCCCTTCCTTCCTTCCTTCCTTCCTTCCTCTCTTCCCTTCCTTCCTTCCTCTCTTCCCTTCCTTCCTTCCTTCCTTCCTTCCTTCCTTCCTCTCTTCCCTTCCTTCCTTCCTTTCGCTCTTCCCTTCCTTCCTTTCGCTCTTTCCTTCCTTTCGCTCTTCCCTTCCCTCCTTCCTTCCTTTCGCTCTTCCCTTCCCTCCTTCCTTCCTCTCTTTCCTCTCTCTCTTTCCTTCCATCGGCGACTGGAGCACATTAGGGGTCTTCTGCCCTCATCCCCTCCAGTCTTTTAGTTGTTCACTTCGATCTCCTCTTCTTCTGAGAATTCGTCAACTGTGTGCTCCATGGATGAGCACTGTGGGGACTGGAGGAACAGTTCTTGTGAAGTTGGGGAGCAGCATTGTCTAGTGTCCTCATCCTCCTCTGGCCCACCATCAGGCATGGACACCAGCTTCTCCAGTGCTTGTGGTGGCAGCTTCTTCAATGACTCCACATCAGCTTTCATCTCCTCCAAGTCCCGCTTGAGTTTGGCCCTTCGGTTCTGGAACCAGGTGATGACTTGGGCATTACTGAGCCCCAACTGCTGGGCGATGTGGTCACGGTCAGCAGGTGACAGGTATTTCTGGTAACGGAAACGTTTCTCCAGCTCATAGATCTGGTGATTGGTGAAGGCCGTTCGTGATTTCCGCCTCTTCTTAGAGTTCGGCCGATGTCCAGCTAAACCCAGTGGGTCTCGACCTTTCAATGTGAGAAGAAGATGAAGATCAGTTGAGAACATAAAACACGACAAGTCCACAACTGCCCCGTCATCCGTCTACATATTTACAGTTTATCGTCAGTTAATTCGGCACAAATCAATTCAGAATTAGCGAGTTACAGATTTATCCTGCTCAATATGGGGTCTGCCTTTTTACACATTAGGATAAGGCAGTGAAGAAGGATCACATGACCTTGGAACGTGACCGCTAAGATTCCCCATAATACCATGCAGGCAGCACAACCAACACAACCAATCATGAGGGACTATCAGTGTGATGTCACTGATGATGTCATACCTACTGCTCTGTGGACTGGTAAAGAGACAGGAGTCAGTGGGTGCGCTAGGCCGGCACCGGCAGCCATTACAATCCTTACCTTGTATTTGTCAGACCTCACCTTATATAATGTTAATCCTGGTGCTGATAGGGCACCCCTTCCTCCCGATACACCACAGGCACCACCTCACTCATCTTAATTTGCATATAACTAATTGCTATTATGGTAACGACAATCTGACATATTGGTAAAATGAACTCCCTAAACAAGGTTGTGCCCTTTCTCCAGCGGATTCTCTGAGACCTGATCCCATGGACTTCTGGGTCACACTGTAGTGGCCTCCGCTAGTATGGAAGACATGAAGCCGGCTGGGTCGGGGAGATTCACACACCTCCAGCTCAGGAACACACCTGCCATGGCCGACACCACAGACTTTATGTGTCTGTCCACAGCTGTCTCCGGGACTGTCACTTGGACATTACTTGGGTTGAGTTGGATCCAGTCCTGGAGATCTCGGTATTATACGAGACTTTTCCAGGAAATTGGGGGACTTACCGTTCAGGTCACTTAGATGTGAAATGGATTTCCTCAGTCATCTATCTCTCCATCATACCAAATGAGAAAAGGTTGTGATCACTATTGAGCCAGGAGAACCAGTGGGCCCAAACAACTCTCTACAATACAGGAAGACTTCTGTATCCTAGACCGCTCCTCGTAAGTGGCAGCCCCATACATGTTATGTACTGAGACCTACCAGGTCCGAGCTCTGCCTCCGATTCATCCCCCTTTGTATCCACCACTGTCCAGTCATCCCATCAGTCACCAGTCATCTCTCCATCTTTCACCTATATATCCATTCCTATATAGAGGGTGTAAATGTCCTGCTGGTCAGTACCCATCCCTACAGCTATATACACGTGTAACGTGTATAACTGCTTAGATACAGCAGTACAAATCAGATATGATGCCAAGGGCTTAATCCAGGAGAGTAAAGTAATGTACATGTAGCTCAACCAAATGCAAAAACTAGATTTTATGTCTTAATAGAAGCCAATGCATGGTGCCATATGAAAGGGATCTAGCCTGAGGACAGACTGGAGTTGGGTGCCATAGAGTAATGTGGTGGAATGGGGAGCAGGATTAGAACTGACTGTGATATGTGGAGCAGATGCCAGCAGAGGAATTGACTAAGATATGTAGAGTAGATCCCAGCAGAGGAACCAACTGAAGTGATCCTCCATAGTGCGTAGGGCAGATCCCAGGGTCAGAAATGATCCTACATAGTGTGTGGAGAAGATCCAAGGGTCAAAATTGATCCTCCATAGTGCATGGGGCAGATCCCTGGATCAAAAGTGAATCTCCATAGTGCATGGGGAAGATCCCATGGTCAGAAGTGATCCTCCATACTGCGTGCGTAAGATCCCATGGTCAGAAGTGATCCTCCTTAGTGCGTGGGGAAGAACCCAGGGTCAGACGTGATCCTCCACAGTGCGTTGGGAAGATCCCAGGGTCAGAATTGATCAATCATAGGGCGTGGGGAAGATCCCAGAATTAGAAGTGATACTTCATAATGCAAGGGGTAGATCCCAGGGTAAGAAGCGATCATCCATAGGGTGTGGGGCAGATCCCAGGGTCAGAAGTGATCTTCCATAGTGCATGGGGAAGATCCCAGGGTCAGAAGTGATCTTCCGTAGTGCGTGGGGAAGATCTCAGGGTCAGAAGTGATCACCAAAGTACATGGGGAAGATCCCAGGATTAGAAGTAATACTTCATAATGCGTGAGGTAGATCCCAGGGTCAGAAGTGATCCTCCACAGTGCATCGGGCAGATCAGAGGGTCACAAGTGATCCTCCATGGTGCGTGGGAAAGATCCCAGGATCAGAAGTGATCCTCCATAGTGTGTGGGGAAGATCCGAGGGTCAGAAATGATCCTCCACAGTGCGTGGGTAAGAGCCCAGGGTCAGAAGTGATCCTCCATAGTGCGTAGGGACTATCCTAGGGTTAGAAGGGATCCTCCATAGTGTGTGGGGAAGATCTCAGGGTCAGAACAGATCCTCCATAGTGCATAGAGCAGATCCCAGGGTCAAAAGTGATCCTCCATAGTATGTCGGAAGATCCCAGGGCCAGAAGAGATCCTCCATAGTGCTTGGGAAAGATCCCAGTATCAGAAGTGATAATCCCTAGTGCATGGTAATAATCCAAGGGTCATAAGTGATCCTACATAGTGCATGGGGCAGATCCCAGTGTCAAAGTGATCCTCCATAGTGTGTGGGCCATATATCCAGGGTCAGAGGTGATCCTTCATAGTGTGTGGGATAGATCCCTGGGTCAGAAGTGATGCTCTCTAATGCATGAAGCAGACCCCCAGGTCAGAAATGATCCTCCATAGTGCATGGGGCAGATCCCCGGATCAGAAGTGATCCTCCATAGTGTCAGCCATATCCCAGGGTCATAAGTGATTCTCCATACTGAATGGGTAAGATCCCATGGTCAAAAGTGATCCTCCCTAGTGTGTGGGGCAGATCACTGGGTCAGAAGTGATCCTCCATAGTGCATAGGGCAGATCCCAGGGTCAGAAGTGATCATCCATAGGGTGTGAGGCAGATCCCAGGGTCAGAAGTGATCCTCCATAGATCATGGGGCAGATACCTGGGTCATAAGTAATTCTTCATAGTGCATGGGGCAGATCCCTGAGTCAGAAGTGATCCTCCATAGTGCGTGGGGAAGATCACAGGGTCATAAGTGATCCTCCATAGTGCATGGGCAAGATCCCAGGGTCAGAAGTGATCTTCCTTAGTATGTGGGGAAGATCCCATAGTTGAAGTGATCCTCCATAGTGCATGTGTAAGATCCCAGGGTCAGAATTGATCCTCTATAGTTCGTGGGGCAGATCCCAGGGTCAGATGTGATCCTCCATAGTGCGTGGTGAAGATTCAGGGTCAGAAGTGATTATCCATAGGGTGTAGGGCAGATCCTAGGGTCAGAGGTGATCCTCCATAGTGCATGGGGAAGATCCCAGGGTCAGAAGTGATCCTCCATAGTGTGTGGGGTAGATCCCAGAGTCAGAAGTGATCCTCCATAGTGTGTGGGGTAGATCCCAGAGTCAGAAGTAATCCTCCATAGTCTTTGGCAAAGATCCGAGGGAAGTGAAGTGATCCTTCATGGTGCGTAGTGAAGATTCCAGGGGTAAAAGTGATCCACCATAGTTAATGGGGCAGATTCCAGGGGCAGAAGTTATCCTCTATAGTGTGTGGAGAAGATTCCAGGGTCAAAGTGATCCTCCATAGTGCATGGGCCATATTCCAGGGTCAGAAATGATCCTCCATAGTGCGTAGGGAACATCCCTAAGTCAGAAGTGATCCTCCGTAGTGCATGGGGAAGATCCCAGGGTCATAAGTGATCCTATGTAGTTCATGGGGCAGATCCGAGGGTCAGAAGTGATCATCCATAGGGTGTGGGGCAGATCCCAGGGTCAGAAGTGATCCTCCGTAGTTCATGGGGCAGATCTGAGGGTCAGAAGTGATAATTCATAGTGGATGGGGCAGATCCCTGGGTCATAAGTAATTCTTCATAGCGCATGGGGCACATGCCTGAGTCAGAAGTGATCCTCCATAGTGCGTGAAGATTCAGGGTCACAAGTGATTATCCATAGGGTGTGGGGAAGATCCCAGAGTCAGAAGTGATCCTTCTTAGTATGTGAGGAAGATCCAAGGGTCGAAGTGATCCTACGTAGTTCATGGGGCAGATCCAAGGGTCAGAAGTGATCCTCTGTAGTGCATGGGCCATATTCCAGGGTCAGAGGTGATCCTCCATAGTGCGTGGTGAAGATTTCAGGGTCAGAAGTGATCCTCCATAGTTCATGGTGCAGATCCCAGGGTCAGAAGTGATCATTCATAGTGCATGGGGAAAATCCCAGGGTCGAAGTAATCCTCCATAGTGTGATGGGAAGATCCCAGGGTCAGAAGTGAGCCTCCATATGAAAGATAAAACATCCCAGAGAGCCCCCTCCCTCCATTGTGCAGTGCGAGGCTTTGTCTGTCTGCGGTGCTGATGGTTATTAGTATTATTATAGTCTGACGATTATCTATGTCATGCAGATTATTATATTATTAGTATCAGTATTATCTTATAGTTTTCATCTCTTACATTATTATTATTGTTTATTTACATAGCACCATTAATCCCATGGTGCTCTGTACATTATTATATTAATCCCATGGTGCTCAATACATTATTATATTAATCCCATGGTGCTCTGTACATTATTATATTAATCCCATGGTGCTCAATACATTATTATATTAATCCAATGGTGCTCTGTACATTATTATATTAATCCCATGGTGCTCAATACATTATTATATTAATCCAATGGTGCTCTGTACATTATTATATTCATCCCATGGTGCTGTACATTATTATATTAATCCCATGGTGCTCTGTACATTATTATATTAATCCCATGGTGCTCAATACATTATTATATTAATCCAATGGTGCTCTGTACATTATTATATTAATCCCATGGTGCTCTGTACATTATTATGTTAATCCCATGGTGCTCTGTACATTATTATATTAATCCCATGCTGCTCTGTACATTATTATGTTAATCCCATGGTGCTCTGTACATTATTATATTAATCCCATGGTGCTGTACATTATTATATTAATCCCATGGTGCTCTGTACATTATTATGTTAATCCCATGGTGCTCTGTACATTATTATATTAATCCCATGGTGCTGTACATTATTATATTAATCCCATGGTGCTGTACATTATTATATTAATCCCATGCTGCTCTGTACATTATTATGTTAATCCCATGGTGCTCTGTACATTATTATATTAATCCCATGGTGCTGTACATTATTATATTAATCCCATGGTGCTCTGTACATTATTATGTTAATCCCATGGTGCTCTGTACATTATTATGTTAATCCCATGGTGCTCTGTACATTATTATATTAATCCCATGGTGCTCTGTACATTATTATATTAATCCCATGGTGCTCTGTACATTACTATATTAATCCCATGGTGCTCTGTACATTATTATTATATTAATCCCATGGCGCTCTGTACATTATTATATTAATCCCATGGTGCTCTGTACATTATTATATTAATCCCATGGTGCTCAATACATTATTATATTAATCCCATGGTGCTCTGTACATTATTATATTAATCCCATGGTGCTCTGTACATTATTATGTTAATCCCATGGTGCTCTGTACATTATTATATTAATCCCATGCTGCTCTGTACATTATTATGTTAATCCCATGGTGCTCTGTACATTATTATATTAATCCCATGGTGCTGTACATTATTATATTAATCCCATGGTGCTCTGTACATTATTATATTAATCCCATGGTGCTCAATACATTATTATATTAATCCCATGGTGCTCTGTACATTATTATATTAATCCCATGCTGCTCTGTACATTATTATGTTAATCCCATGGTGCTCTGTACATTATTATATTAATCCCATGCTGCTCTGTACATTATTATGTTAATCCCATGGTGCTCTGTACATTATTATATTAATCCCATGGTGCTGTACATTATTATATTAATCCCATGGTGCTCTGTACATTATTATGTTAATCCCATGGTGCTCTGTACATTATTATATTAATCCCATGGTGCTGTACATTATTATATTAATCCCATGGTGCTGTACATTATTATATTAATCCCATGCTGCTCTGTACATTATTATGTTAATCCCATGGTGCTCTGTACATTATTATATTAATCCCATGGTGCTGTACATTATTATATTAATCCCATGGTGCTCTGTACATTATTATGTTAATCCCATGGTGCTCTGTACATTATTATATTAATCCCATGGTGCTCTGTACATTATTATGTTAATCCCATGGTGCTCTGTACATTATTATATTAATCCCATGGTGCTCTGTACATTATTATATTAATCCCATGGTGCTCTGTACATTACTATATTAATCCCATGGTGCTCTGTACATTATTATTATATTAATCCCATGGCGCTCTGTACATTATTATATTAATCCCATGGTGCTCTGTACATTATTATATTAATCCCATGGTGCTGTACATTATTATATTAATCCCATGGTGCTGTACATTAATATATTATGCCCATGGTGCTCTGTACATTATTATATTAATCCCATGGTGCTGTACATTATTATATTATGCCCATGGTGCTCTGTACATTATTATATTAATCCCATGGTGCTCTGTACATTATTATATTATGCCCATGGTGCTCTGTACATTATTATATTAATCCCATGGTGCTGTACATTATTATATTAATCCCATGGTGCTCTGTACATTATTATATTAATCCCATGGTGCTCAATACATTATTATATTAATCCCATGGTGCTCTGTACATTATTATATTAATCCCATGGTGCTCTGTACATTATTATGTTAATCCCATGGTGCTCTGTACATTATTATATTAATCCCATGCTGCTCTGTACATTATTATGTTAATCCCATGGTGCTCTGTACATTATTATATTAATCCCATGGTGCTGTACATTATTATATTAATCCCATGGTGCTCTGTACATTATTATGTTAATCCCATGGTGCTCTGTACATTATTATGTTAATCCCATGGTGCTCTGTACATTATTATATTAATCCCATGGTGCTCTGTACATTATTATATTAATCCCATGGTGCTCTGTACATTATTATGTTAATCCCATGGTGCTGTACATTATTATATTAATCCCATGGTGCTCTGTACATTATTATATTAATCCCATGGTGCTGTACATTATTATATTAATCCCATGGTGCTCTGTACATTATTATATTAATCCCATGGTGCTCTGTACATTATTATATTAATCCCATGGTGCTCTGTACATTATTATATTAATCCCATGGTGCTGTACATTATTATATTAATCCCATGGTGCTGTACATTATTATATTAATCCCATGGCGCTCTGTACATTATTATATTAATCCCATGGCGCTCTGTACATTATTATATTAATCCCATGGTGCTGTACATTATTATATTAATCCCATGGTGCTGTACATTATTATATTAATCCCATGGTGCTCTGTACATTATTATATTAATCCCATGGTGCTCTGTACATTATTATATTAATCCCATGGTGCTCTGTACATTATTATATTAATCCCATGGTGCTCTGTACATTATTATATTAATCCCATGGTGCTCTGTACATTATTATATTAATCCCATGGTGCTCTGTACATTATTATATTAATCCCATGGTGCTGTACATTATTATATTAATCCCATGGTGCTCTGTACATTATTATATTAATCCCATGGTGCTCTGTACATTATTATATTAATCCCATGGTGCTCAGTACATTATTATATTAATCCCATGGTGCTCAGTACATTATTATATTAATCCCATGGTGCTGTACATTATTATATTATTCCCATGGTGCTGTACATTATTATATTAATCCCATGGTGCTCTGTACATTATTATATTAATCCCATGGTGCTCTGTACATTATTATATTAATCCCATGGTGCTCTGTACATTATTATATTAATCCCATGGTGCTCAATACATTATTATATTAATCCCATGGTGCTCTGTACATTATTATATTAATCCCATGGTGCTCAATACATTATTATATTAATCCCATGGTGCTCTGTACATTATTATTATATTAATCCCATGGTGCTCTGTACATTATTATATTAATCCCATGGTGCTGTACATTATTATATTAATCCCATGGTGCTGTACATTAATATATTATGCCCATGGTGCTCTGTACATTATTATATTAATCCCATGGTGCTGTACATTATTATATTATGCCCATGGTGCTCTGTACATTATTATATTAATCCCATGGTGCTCTGTACATTATTATATTATGCCCATGGTGCTCTGTACATTATTATATTAATCCCATGGTGCTGTACATTATTATATTAATCCCATGGTGCTCTGTACATTATTATATTAATCCCATGGTGCTCAATACATTATTATATTAATCCCATGGTGCTCTGTACATTATTATATTAATCCCATGGTGCTCTGTACATTATTATGTTAATCCCATGGTGCTCTGTACATTATTATATTAATCCCATGCTGCTCTGTACATTATTATGTTAATCCCATGGTGCTCTGTACATTATTATATTAATCCCATGGTGCTGTACATTATTATATTAATCCCATGGTGCTCTGTACATTATTATGTTAATCCCATGGTGCTCTGTACATTATTATGTTAATCCCATGGTGCTCTGTACATTATTATATTAATCCCATGGTGCTCTGTACATTATTATATTAATGCCATGGTGCTCTGTACATTATTATGTTAATCCCATGGTGCTGTACATTATTATATTAATCCCATGGTGCTCTGTACATTATTATATTAATCCCATGGTGCTGTACATTATTATATTAATCCCATGGTGCTCTGTACATTATTATATTAATCCCATGGTGCTCTGTACATTATTATATTAATCCCATGGTGCTCTGTACATTATTATATTAATCCCATGGTGCTGTACATTATTATATTAATCCCATGGTGCTGTACATTATTATATTAATCCCATGGCGCTCTGTACATTATTATATTAATCCCATGGCGCTCTGTACATTATTATATTAATCCCATGGTGCTGTACATTATTATATTAATCCCATGGTGCTGTACATTATTATATTAATCCCATGGTGCTCTGTACATTATTATATTAATCCCATGGTGCTCTGTACATTATTATATTAATCCCATGGTGCTCTGTACATTATTATATTAATCCCATGGTGCTCTGTACATTATTATATTAATCCCATGGTGCTCTGTACATTATTATATTAATCCCATGGTGCTCTGTACATTATTATATTAATCCCATGGTGCTGTACATTATTATATTAATCCCATGGTGCTCTGTACATTATTATATTAATCCCATGGTGCTCTGTACATTATTATATTAATCCCATGGTGCTCAGTACATTATTATATTAATCCCATGGTGCTCAGTACATTATTATATTAATCCCATGGTGCTGTACATTATTATATTATTCCCATGGTGCTGTACATTATTATATTAATCCCATGGTGCTCTGTACATTATTATATTAATCCCATGGTGCTCTGTACATTATTATATTAATCCCATGGTGCTCAATACATTATTATATTAATCACATGGTGCTCTGTACATTATTATATTAATCCCATGGTGCTCTGTACATTATTATATTAATCCCATGGTGCCCTGTACATTATTATATTAATCCCATGGTGCTCAGTACATTATTATATTAATCCCATGGTGCTCTGTACATTATTATATTAATCCCATGGTGCTCTGTACATTATTATATTAATCCCATGGTGCTCTGTACATTATTATATTAATCCCATGGTGCTCTGTACATTATTATATTCATCCCATGGTGCTCTGTACATTATTATATTAATCCCATGGTGCTCTGTACATTATTATATTAATCCCATGGTGATGTACATTATTATATTAATCCCATGGTGCTCTGTACATTATTATATTCATCCCATGGTGCTGTACATTATTATATTAATCCCATGGTGCTGTACATTATTATATTAATCCCATGGTGCTCTGTACATTATTATATTAATCCCATGGTGCTCTGTACATTATTATATTAATCTCATGGTGCTCTGTACATTATTATATTAATCCCATGGTGCTCTGTACATTATTATATTAATCCCATGGTGCTCTGTACATTATTATATTAATCCCATGGTGCTGTACATTATTATATTAATCCCATGGTGCTCTGTACATTATTATATTAATCCCATAGTGCTGTACATTATTATATTAATCCCATGGTGATGTACATTATTATATTAATCCCATGGTGCTCTGTACATTATTATATTCATCCCATGGTGCTCTGTACATTATTATATTAATCCCATGGTGCTCTGTACATTATTATATTAATCCCATGGTGATGTACATTATTATATTAATCCCATGGTGCTCTGTACATTATTATATTCATCCCATGGTGCTGTACATTATTATATTAATCCCATGGTGCTGTACATTATTATATTAATCCCATGGTGCTCTGTACATTATTATATTAATCCCATGGTGCTCTGTACATTATTATATTAATCCCATGGTGCTGTACATTATTATATTCATCCCATGGTGCTCAGTACATTATTATATTAATCCCATGGTGCTCTGTACATTATTATATTAATCCCATGGTGCACTGTACATTATTATATTATTCCCATGGTGTTCTGTACATTATTATATTAATCCCATGGTGCTCTGTACATTATTATATTAATCCCATGGTGCTCTGTACATTATTATATTCATCCCATGGTGCTCTGTACATTATTATATTAATCCCATGGTGCTCTGTACATTATTATATTAATCCCATGGTGATGTACATTATTATATTAATCCCATGGTGCTCTGTACATTATTATATTCATCCCATGGTGCTGTACATTATTATATTAATCCCATGGTGCTGTACATTATTATATTAATCCCATGGTGCTCTGTACATTATTATATTAATCTCATGGTGCTCTGTACATTATTATATTAATCCCATGGTGCTCTGTACATTATTATATTAATCCCATGGTGCTCTGTACATTATTATATTAATCCCATGGTGCTGTACATTATTATATTAATCCCATGGGGCTCTGTACATTATTATATTAATCCCATGGTGATGTACATTATTATATTAATCCCATGGTGCTCTGTACATTATTATATTAATCCCATGGTGCTCTGTACATTATTATATTAATCCCATGGTGCTCTGTACATTATTATATTAATCCCATGGTGCTCTGTACATTATTATATTAATCCCATGGTGCTGTACATTATTATATTAATCCCATGGTGCTCTGTACATTATTATATTAATCCCATGGTGCTCTGTACATTATTATATTAATCCCATGGTGCTCTGTACATTATTATATTAATCCCATGGTGCTGTACATTATTATATTAATGCCATGGTGCTCTGTACATTATTATATTAATCCCATGGTGCTCTGTACATTATTATATTAATCCCATGGTGCTCTGTACATTATTATATTAATCCCATGGTGCTGTACATTATTATATTAATGCCATGGCGCTCTGTACATTATTATATTAATCCCATGGTGCTCTGTACATTATTATATTAATCCCATGGTGCTGTACATTATTATATTAATGCCATGGTGCTCTGTACATTATTATATTAATCCCATGGTGCTGTACATTATTATATTAATCCCATGGTGCTGTACATTATTATATTAATCCCATGGTGCTGTACATTATTATATTACTCCCATGGTGCTCTGTACATTATTATATTAATTCCATGGTGCTCTGTACATTATTATATTAATCCCATGGTGCTGTACATTATTATATTAATCCCATGGTGCTCTGTACATTATTATATTAATCCAATGGTGCTCAGTACATTATTATATTAATCCCATGGTGCTGTACATTATTATATTAATCACATGGTGCTGTGTACATTATTATATTAATCCAATGGTGCTCTGTACATTATTATATTAATCCCATGGTGTTCTGTACATTATTATATTAATCCCATGGTGCTGTACATTATTATATTAATCCCATGGTGCTCTGTACATTATTATATTAATCCCATGGTGCTCTGTATATTATTATATTAATCCCATGGTGCTCTGTACATTATTATATTAATCCCATGGTGCTGTACATTATTATATTAATCCCATGGTGCTCTGTACATTATTATATTAATCCCATGGTGCTCTGTATATTATTATGTTAATCCCATGGTGCTCTGTACATTCTTATATTAATCCCATGGTGCTGTACATTATTATATTAATCCCATGGTGCTCTGTATATTATTATATTAATCCAATGGTGCTCTGTACATTATTATATTAATCCCATGGTGCTGTACATTATTATATTAATCCCATGGTGCTGTACATTATTATATTAATCCCATGGTGCTCTGTACATTATTATATTAATCACATGGTGCTCTGTACATTATTATATTAATCCCATGGTGCTCTGTACATTATTATATTAATCCCATGGTGCTCTGTACATTATTATATTAATCCCATGGTGCTCTGTACATTATTATATTAATCCCATGGTGCTGTACATTATTATATTAATCCCATGCTGCTCTGTACATTATTATGTTAATCCCATGGTGCTGTACATTATTATATTAATCCCATGGTGCTGTACATTATTATATTAATCCCATGGTGCTGTACATTATTATATTAATCCCATGGTGCTGTACATTATTATATTACTCCCATGGTGCTCTGTACATTATTATATTAATCCCATGGTGCTCTGTACATTATTATATTAATCCCATGGTGCTCTGTACATTATTATATTAATCCCATGGTGCTCTGTACATTATTATATTACTCCCATGGTGCTCTGTACATTATTATATTACTCCCATGGTGCTCTGTACATTATTATATTACTCCCATGGTGCTCTGTACATTATTATATTAATCCCATGGTGCTCTGTACATTATTATATTAATCCCATGGTGCTTTACATTTGGGGGTTACATACAATACACAGAATATACAGGTAGATATAATACTAACAATGACGGACTGGCACAGTGGGGTAGAGGGCCCTGCCCGCGAGGGCTTACAATCTATGAGGGAGGGGGAGACTGTACAGATGGGGGTGCGGTGATAGTGTTATTGGGGGGTGTAGGCCTTCCTGAATAGGGGAGTCTTCAGGGCCTTCTTGTGATTGTGGGGGTCAGTCTTATGTGTCGTGGTAAGGAGTTCCAGAGTATGGGGGATGCATTGTTACAATATTCCACTGACTCTACTGTTTATTGTCGGCGTTATTATTATTATGTCACAGCTCCTCTTATTACTTACATGGAGTTTTATATCACATGTATAATTAATATATTACCTGCAGTATTATATAGTGTGTTATTATATTCCATGTGTTACTATATTATGTGCAGTGTTATATAGTGTGTTATTATATTCCATGTATTACTATATTATGTGTAGTATTATATAGTGTGTTATTATATTCCATGTGTTACTATATTATGTGCAGTGTTATATAGTGTGTTATTATATTCCATGTATTACTATATTATGTGTAGTATTATATAGTGTGTTATTATATTCCATGTGTTACTATATTATGTGCAGTGTGATATAGTGTGTTATTATATTCCATGTGTTATTATATTATGTGTAGTGTTATATAGTGTGTTATTATATTCCATGTGTTACTATATTATGTGTAGTATTATATAGTGTGTTATTATCTTCCATGTGTTACTATATTATGTGTAGTGTTATATAGTGTGTTATTATATTCCATGTGTTACTATATTATGTGCAGTGTTATATAGTGTGTTATTATATTCCATGTATTACTATATTATGTGTAGTATTATATAGTGTGTTATTATATTCCATGTGTTACTATATTATGTGCAGTGTTATATAGTGTGTTATTATATTCCATGTGTTACTATATTATGTGCAGTGTGATATAGTGTGTTATTATATTCCATGTGTTATTATATTATGTGTAGTGTTATATAGTGTGTTAATATAGTAAGTAACACATGGAATATAATATGTGTAGTATTATATAGTGTGTTATTATATTCCATGTGTTACTATATTATGTGTAGTGTTATATAGTGTGTTATTATATTCCATGTATTACTATATTATGTGTAGTATTATATAGTGTGTTATTATCTTCCATGTGTTACTATATTATGTGTAGTGTTATATAGTGTGTTATTATATTCCATGTGTTACTATATTATGTGTAGTGTTATATAGTGTGTTATTATATTCCATGTGTTACTATATTATGTGCAGTGTTATATAGTGTGTTATTATATTCCATGTGTTATTATATTATGTGTAGTGTTATATTGTATTACTTGTATTATTATATCGTATATTATTATATTACATCATCTTTAGTTTTATTATTCTATTGTCATTGGTAGATTCTTCCCTTTTGTCCTCTGTATTACAGTATACTGGTAGTTTTGGTGGCTGAGGATGAGGATTTATGATGGATATTGTCTCATTATTATTATTATTATTACACATATGGCGATATTATAGCTGATGATGATTAGTGATATAACTTATATGATTATTTTATTATTATTTATTAGGACGACTTATTACTATTTCTGATGCTGATGATTTCTTTTTCCCCTATTTCAGTAGTGTGAGCTGTGTGTCCTGTACTCTGTGTGTGTGTCCTGTGTGTGTGCAGTGTGTGTCCTGTGTGTGTATACTGTCTGTACTCTGTGTGTGTGTCCTGTGTGTGTGCAGTGTGTGTCCTGTGTCCTGTGTGTGTATACTGTCTTTACTCTGTGTGTGTCCTGTGTGTGTGCAGTGTGTGTCCTGTGTCCTGTGTGTGTATACTGTCTGTACTCTGTGTGTGTGTCCTGTGTGTGTGCAGTGTGTGTCCTGTGTGTGTATACTGTCTGTACTCTGTGTGTGTGTCCTGTGTGTGTGCAGTGTGTGTCCTGTGTGTGTATACTGTCTGTACTCTGTGTGTGTGTCCTGTGTGTGTGCAGTGTGTGTCCTGTGTGTGTATACTGTCTGTACTCTGTGTGTGTGTCCTGTGTGTGTGTCCTGTGTGTGTGCAGTGTGTGTCCTGTGTGTGTATACTGTCTTTACTCTGTGTGTGTGTCCTGTGTGTGTGCACTGTGTGTCCTGTGTGTGTATACTGTCTGTACTCTGTGTGTGTGTCCTGTGTGCAGTGTGTGTACGGTGTGTGTCCCCTATCCTGTGTGTGTGTATACTGTCTGTACTCTGTGTGTGTGTCCTGTGTGCAGTGTGTGTACGGTGTGTGTCCCCTATCCTGTGTGTGTGTATACTGTCTGTACTCTGTGTGTGTATCCTGTGTGCAGTGTGTGTACGGTGTGTGTCCCCTATCCTGTGTGTGTGTATACTGTCTGTACTCTGTGTGTGTGTCCTGTGTGTGTGCACTGTGTGTCCTGTGTGTGTATACTGTCTGTACTCTGTGTGTGTATCCTGTGTGCAGTGTGTGTACGGTGTGTGTCCCCTATCCTGTGTGTGTGTATACTGTCTGTACTCTGTGTGTGTATCCTGTGTGCAGTGTGTGTACGGTGTGTGTCCCCTATCCTGTGTGTGTATACTGTCTGTACTCTGTGTGTCTATCCTGTGTGCAGTGTGTGTACAGTGTGATTTTGGATGACACTATTCCCCTCAGTGTCCGCCACTTCTTTCCTGTAGATAACTGATGTGATACTGACATATAATGATATCCTCCCTGTATATATTGTATACCGTATATAGCAGGACTTGGCACAGTATATAATCTAAATACAGCATATACAGTCCTTGTGTGCACAGTACACCCACTATACAATCACAGCATACAGTGTATATAGTCCTTGTGTATACAGTCTATACTATCTGTACATTAGTCCCTATGTACTCAGTCTATACACACTGTGCACACTGTAGATATACCCACACAGTGTATATAGTATAGTGTATGCCCCCAATACACAGACAGCAGTCCTCACAGTATATAGCCAGTATACACACACAGTACAGCACTATACACACAGTATAGCACCCTGTTACCCTGGTCCGCCTGCAACAAGCTCCCATACACAATATATACAGTCTATACATATATATACAGGGCCGGCTCCAGGTTTTTATGGGCCCTTGGGCGACAGAGCCTCAGTGGGCCCCCTTGTAAAGGAGGTGGTGGAGTCGAGACACTGTGCGTTGCAGATGAAGCGAGTGACGTCATGCAGGAGTGTGGCGTCACCAACTCCATACCTCCCAATCTTTTAAAGAGTAGAAAGAGGGGCAAAATGTGCGGCGCGCTCTGCGCACCGCTGCAAATTTAGCTCCACCCACTTTTATGTTGATTCCACCCATTCTCATTCATTTATCATGTGCTCCCACACGGTATAATCCTCCTACAGTCACCCGTAAATTATATGCCCCCCCTCCATCTCTCCCCCAGTTTCATATATACCCTTCCTTTGCCCCCAGTTTCATGTCCCCCCCTCCATCTCTGTCCCCAGTTTCATCACATTCTCCCCCTTCATCTGCCCACAGTTTCATGTCCCCCGTCTCTGCCCCAGTGTCATGCCGTTCCCCCCTCCCCTTCATTTGCCCCTTCAGTTTCATTGGGCCCCTTCCATCTGCCCCAGTGTCATGCCGTTCTCCCCCCTCCATCTGCCCCAGTGTCATGCTGTCCCCCCCTCCATCTGCCCCAGTGTCATGCTGTTCTCCCCCCCTCCATCTGCCCCAGTGTCATGCTGTCCCCCCCTCCATCTGCCCCAGTGTCATGCTGTCCCCCCCCTCCATCTGCCCCAGTGTCATGCCGTTCTCCCCCCTCCATCTGCCCCAGTGTCATGCTGTCCCCCCCTCCATCTGCCCCAGTGTCATGCCGTTCTCCCCCCTCCATCTGCCCCAGTGTCATGCTGTCCCCCCCTCCATCTGCCCCAGTGTCATGCCGTTCTCCCCCCTCCATCTGCCCCAGTGTCATGCTGTCCCCCCCTCCATCTGCCCCAGTGTCATGCTGTTCTCCCCCCTCCATCTGCCCCAGTGTCATGCTGTCCCCCCCTCCATCTGCCCCAGTGTCATGCTGTTCTCTCCCCTCCATCTGCCCCAGTGTCATGCTGTTCTCCCCCTCCATCTGCCCCAGTGTCATGCCGTTCTCCCCCCTCCATCTGCCCCAGTGTCATGCTGTCCCCCCCTCCATCTGCCCCAGTGTCATGCTGTTCTCCCCCTCCATCTGCCCCAGTGTCATGCCGTTCTCCCCCCTCCATCTGCCCCAGTGTCATGCTGTTCTCCCCCCTCCATCTGCCCCAGTGTCATGCTGTCCCCCCCTCCATCTGCCCCAGTGTCATGCTGTTCTCTCCCCTCCATCTGCCCCAGTGTCATGCCGTTCTCCCCCCTCCATCTGCCCCAGTGTCATGCTGTTCTCCGCCCTCCATCTGCCCCAGTGTCATGCCGTTCCCCCCCTCCCCTTCATTTGCCCCCCAGTTTCATGGGCCCCCTTCATTATGTTCCACCTTAATATTTAATACAAAACAAACACTTGCACTCACCTTCTATCACTCACCTTCCATCGATCCCCCGACGCTCCTCTCTCTCCCTCCAATCACATACGCGATGCAGTTGCTGTGAGATCAGCTCCTGCTTAGCTACGGCCCGGCTTGCGTGTGTAGGCGTGATGTGATGACGTCATCGCGCCTACACACGCAAGCCGGGGCCGGAGCTTTAAAGCAGGAGCTGAGCTCACGGCTCCTGCATTGCGTATGTATTCCAGCTCATCTGTGGGCCCCGGCACTTGCCCGACTATGCCGTGCGCTGACGCCGGCCCTGTATATATATACTGTGAGAGTCAAATCCTCTAATCTTGTATTTTGTCAGCCATCTTGATACTCTTTCACATATAAACTGTATAAGTATTTTTCTGTTTAAGTCCAGGAGGCCCCTTGTTAGACTGTAAGGAATGTGATAATGAACGGTAATGCAGAGGTTGCTAATCTTTATCTCTCAAGGACCTCACTTTGAGAAGATGCAGCTGACTTTGTATATCTCTTATCTCCTTTACATGATGTATGGACACATAACCAACAAGAGTATTAATCTTATGGTATCTGGGCACTCTGTCATATCTTATGGTATATAGCTGGTACCCGCAACTTCGTCTGCGGTGATTTGAGAATTGGGCGGATACAGACGTGTGAAACTGTAAAAGTGCTTTAAAAAGTTTGGTGGGCTAGCAAATGTGATGTGTTATATTGCGTATGTAGTAATACAATGTGATGTGTTATATTGTGTATGTAGTAATACAGACAATGTGATGTGTTATATTGTGTATGTAGTGATACAATGTGATGTGTTATATTGTGTATGTAGTGATACAGACAATGTGATGTGTTATATTGTGTATGTAGTGATACAATGTGATGTGTTGTATTGTGTATGTAGTAATACAGACAATGTGATGTGTTATATTGTGTATGTAGTGATACAATGTGATGTGTTATATTGTGTATGTAGTGATACAGACAATGTGATGTGTTATATTGTGTATGTAGTAATACAATGTGATGTGTTGTATTGTGTATGTAGTGATACAGACAATGTGATGTGTTGTATTGTGTATGTAGTGATACAGACAATGTGATGTGTTGTATTGTGTATGTAGTGATACAGACAATGTGATGTGTTGTATTGTGTATGTAGTGATACAATGTGATGTGTTGTATTGTGTATGTAGTGATACAGACAATCTGATGTGTTGTATTGTGTATGTAGTGATACAATGTGATGTGTTGTATTGTGTATGTAGTGATACAATGTGATGTGTTATATTGCGTATGTAGTAATACAATGTGATGTGTTATATTGTGTATGTAGTGATACAGACAATGTGATGTGTTATATTGTGTATGTAGTAATACAGACAATGTGATGTGTTATATTGTGTATGTAGTGATACAGACAATGTGATGTGTTATATTGTGTATGTAGTGATACAGACAATGTGAATGTGATGTGTTGTATTGTGTATGTAGTGATACAGACAATGTGATGTGTTGTATTGTGTATGTAGTGATACAGACAATGTGATGTGTTGTATTGTGTATGTAGTGATACAGACAATGTGATGTGTTGTATTGTGTATGTAGTGATACAATGTGATGTGTTGTATTGTGTATGTAGTGATACAATGTGATGTGTTGTATTGTGTATGTAGTGATACAGACAATGTGATCTGTTATATTGTGCATGTCGTGATACAGGCAATGTGATGTGTTGTATTGTGTATGTAGTGATACAGACAATGTGATGTGTTATATTGTGTATGTAGTAATACGGACAATGTGATGTGTTGTATTGTGTTGTGTTATATAGTGGAAAGCTATATGTAAATGTGAGTGAGTAGAGTGAGGGCGACTCCTGAGGTGACAGTAAGGAGTGTGCAGGCAGGTTGAGGCAGGAAATGCCAGGCAGTGTGTGGGAGTCTATAGCTGGGACTAGTAGTCCTGCTTTTGAGAGTCTCCTGCTAGGAAGCCATGTTGTTTAGTGGCACCAAAAGTAGCCTGTGACTCAATCCTAAGGGAAAACTATGTTTGTGGAAAATTGCACGCAAATCCGTCCAGGCGTTTTAGCGTGATTGAGGAACAAACATCCAAACTCACAAACTTTCACACTTATAATATTAGTAGGATGAAGGTCACTTAGAGTGTGTATAGACACAGAGTCTATGTAGCTTATTGTTAATTAGGTTGGAGCATGTCATCTTATCTCTTTTGCCATGATATATGCATATAGACATAGTCTGGGATGTTAGCTCACACACAAGTATTTTGAATCCTTCTTTGTTTCATGGGAAAGTCCATCCCAGTTTGGAAAGTTATAATGAGCCTCAGCCAATAGTCATGTGCCAGGCTTGTCTTATATCTCTATAACCAATCATGTTATACTAATTAGAATAGCCAAGCCAGCTCTTTGTCTGTAATGTATTTAAACTACCTTTTTCTTACAATAAAATTAGAATTCACTTGGTACACCATGAGCTGTGCGTGTGACTTCTCCAGGTCTGCGATCTAATCTCTAATTAGGACCTCTACAACATACGGAGGGATCCATTGATGTCCCTATCATATACCCACACACATCCTCCTCCAGTACCCGGTATACACACAGTATATACCCCTCACCTTGTTCCTGTATACTATATACACACCCTCCACCAGTACCCAGTATACACACAGTATCAGTATATACCACCCTCACCTTGCTCCTGTATACTGTATATATACAGTCCTATGTATAAGTTAGTGCCCCCCTATTAATCGTTGTGAATATTTTGGTGTTTGCCATGTCAGTCTGATCTCTCTAATAACTGATGGACACAGTAATATTTCAGGATTGGAATGAGGTTTATTGTACTAACAGAGAATGTGCAATCTGCATTACACCAAAATGTGACCGGTGCAGAAGTCTGGGCGCCCCCACAGAACAGTACCAGTAATATTTCGTAGCTCCTCCTCCTTTTGCCTCCAGTCGCTTCCTGTTGCTGTTAATCAGTTCCTGGATCCTGGATGAAGGGATTTTGGACCATTCCTCTTTACAATTCGCGTTCAGTTAAGTTAGATGGTGGCCGAGCATGGACAGCCCGCTTCCAATCATCCCACAGATGTTCAATGATATTCAGGTCTGGGGACTGGGATGGCCATTCCAGAACATTGTAATTGTTCCTCTGCATGAATGCCTGAGGATTTGGAGCTTTGGTGTTTTGGATCATTGTCTTGCTGAAATATCCATCCCCGGCGTAACTTCAACTTCGTCACTGATTCTGGAACATTATTCTCAAGAATCTGCTGATACTGAGTGGAATCCATGCGACTCTCAACTTTACCAAGATTCCCGATGCCGGCATTGGCCACACAGCCCCAAAGCATGATGGAACCTCCACCAAATCTTACAGTGGGTAGCATGTGTTTTTCTTGGAATGCTGTTTCTTTTTGGTCGCCATGCATAACGCCTTTTTGTATGACCAAACAACTCAATCTTTGTTTCATCAGTCCACAGGACCTTCTTCCAGAATGAAGCTGCCTTGTCCAAATGTGCTTTTTCATACCTCAGGCGACTCTATTTGTGGCGTACGTGCAGAAACGGCTTCTTTCTCATCACTCTCCCATACAGCTTCTCCTTGTGCAAAGTGTGCTGTATAGTTGACCGATGCACAGTGACACCATCTGCAGCAAGATGATGCTGCAGCTCTTTGGAGGTGTCTGTGGATTGTCCTTGACTGTTCTCACCATTCTTCTTCTCTGCCTTTCTGATATTTTTCTTGGCCTGCCACTTCTGGGCTTAACAAGAACTGTCCCTGTGCTCTTCCATTTCCTTACTATGTTCCTCACAGTGGAAACTGACAGGTTAAATCTCTGAGACAACGTTTTGTATCCTTCCCCTGAACAACTATGTGGAACAATCTTTGTTTTCAGATCATTGGAGAGCGGGCTGTCCATGCTCGGCGACCATCAAACTGACCTGAACGCGAATTGTAAAGAGGAACGGTCCAAAATCCCTTCATCCAGGAACTGATTAACAGCAACAGGAAGCGACTAGAGGCAAAAGGAGGAGGAGCTACGAAATATTACTGGCACTGTTCTGTGGGGGCGCCCAGACTTCTGCACCGGTCACATTTTGGTGTAATGCAGATTGCACATTCTCTGTTAGTACAATAAACCTCATTCCAATCCTGAAATATTACTGTGTCCATCAGTTATTAGATAGATCAGACTGACATGGCAAACACCAAAATATTTACAGCTAAGGCGGCATTCACACAGAGTAACACCGGGTGGGTATCACAACCGTACACACCGGCGTTACAGCAGACTGCCGAACATTCACTTCAGTGGCATCGCTCGTGGACGGCTGTGATCCCCGCCCGGTGTTACTCCATGTGAATGCCCCCTAACAATGATTAAGATTAATAGGGGGGCACAAACTTATACATAGGACTGTAGATCCTCCTCCAGTACCCGGTACACACACAGTATCAGTATATACCCCTCACCTTGCTCCTGTATACTGTATACACACACCCTCCTCCAGTACCCAGTACACACAGTATATACCCCTCACCTTGCTCCTGTATACTGTATACACACACCCTCCTCCAGTACCCGGTACACACAGTATATACCCCTCACCTTGCTCCTGTATACTGTATACACACACCCTCCTCCAGTACCCGGTACACACACAGTATCAGTATATACCCCCTCACCTTGCTCCTGTATACTGTATACACACATCCTCCTCCAGTACCCGGTACACACAGTATATACCCCTCACCTTGCTCCTGTATACTGTATACACACATCCTCCTCCAGTACCCAGTACACACAGTATATACCCCTCACCTTGCTCCTGTATACTGTATACACACATCCTCCTCCAGTACACACAGTATATACCCCTCACCTTGCTCCTGTATACTGTATACACACATCCTCCTCCAGTACCCGGTACACACAGTATATACCCCTCACCTTGCTCCTGTATACTGTATACACACATCCTCCTCTAGTACCCGGTACACACAGTATATACCCCTCACCTTGCTCCTGTATACTGTATACACACACCCTCCTCCAGTACCCGGTACACACAGTATATACCCCTCACCTTGCTCCTGTATACTGTATACACACATCCTCCTCTAGTACCCGGTACACACAGTATATACCCCTCACCTTGCTCCTGTATACTGTATACACACACCCTCCTCCAGTACCCAGTATACACACAGTATATACCCCTCACCTTGCTCCTGTATACTGTATACACACATCCTCCTCTAGTACCCGGTACACACAGTATATACCCCTCACCTTGCTCCTGTATACTGTATACACACATCCTCCTCCAGTACCCGGTACACACAGTATATACCCCTCACCTTGCTCCTGTATACTGTATACACACATCCTCCTCCAGTACCCGGTACACACAGTATATACCCCCTCACCTTGCTCCTGTATACTGTATACACACATCCTCCTCCAGTACCCGGTACACACAGTATATACCCCTCACCTTGCTCCTGTATACTGTATACACACATCCTCCTCTAGTACCCGGTACACACAGTATATACCCCTCACCTTGCTCCTGTATACTGTATACACACATCCTCCTCCAGTACCCGGTACACACAGTATATACCCCTCACCTTGCTCCTGTATACTGTATACACACACCCTCCTCCAGTACCCGGTACACACAGTATATACCCCCCTCACCTTGCTCCTGTATACTGTATACACACATCCTCCTCCAGTACCCGGTACACACAGTATATACCCCCTCACCTTGCTCCTGTATACTGTATACACACATCCTCCTCCAGTACCCGGTACACACAGTATATACCCCCTCACCTTGCTCCTGTATACTGTATACACACACCCTCCTCCAGTACCCGGTACACACAGTATATACCCCTCACCTTGCTCCTGTATACTGTATACACACACCCTCCTCCAGTACCCGGTACACACAGTATATACCCCTCACCTTGCTCCTGTATACTGTATACACACACCCTCCTCCAGTACCCGGTACACACACAGTATCAGTATATACCCCTCACCTTGCTCCTGTATACTGTATACACACATCCTCCTCCAGTACCCGGTACACACAGTATATACCCCTCACCTTGCTCCTGTATACTGTATACACACACCCTCCTCCAGTACCCGGTACACACAGTATATACCCCTCACCTTGCTCCTGTATACTGTATACACACATCCTCCTCCAGTACCCGGTACACACAGTATATACCCCTCACCTTGCTCCTGTATACTGTATACACACATCCTCCTCCAGTACCCGGTACACACAGTATATACCCCCTCACCTTGCTCCTGTATACTGTATACACACATCCTCCTCCAGTACCCGGTACACACAGTATATACCCCTCACCTTGCTCCTGTATACTGTATACACACATCCTCCTCCAGTACCCGGTACACACAGTATATACCCCTCACCTTGCTCCTGTATACTGTATACACACATCCTCCTCCAGTACCCAGTACACACAGTATATACCCCTCACCTTGCTCCTGTATACTGTATACACACATCCTCCTCCAGTACCCGGTACACACAGTATATACCCCTCACCTTGCTCCTGTATACTGTATACACACATCCTCCTCCAGTACCCGGTACACACAGTATATACCCCCTCACCTTGCTCCTGTATACTGTATACACACATCCTCCTCCAGTACCCGGTACACACAGTATATACCCCTCACCTTGCTCCTGTATACTGTATACACACACCCTCCTCCAGTACCCGGTACACACAGTATATACCCCTCACCTTGCTCCTGTATACTGTATACACACATCCTCCTCCAGTACCCGGTACACACAGTATATACCCCCTCACCTTGCTCCTGTATACTGTATACACACATCCTCCTCCAGTACACACAGTATATACCCCTCACCTTGCTCCTGTATACTGTATACACACATCCTCCTCCAGTACCCGGTACACACAGTATATACCCCCTCACCTTGCTCCTGTATACTGTATACACACATCTTCCTCCAGTACCCGGTACACACAGTATATACCCCCTCACCTTGCTCCTGTATACTGTATACACACATCCTCCTCCAGTACCCGGTACACACAGTATATACCCCCTCACCTTGCTCCTGTATACTGTATACACACATCCTCCTCCAGTACCCGGTACACACAGTATATACCCCCTCACCTTGCTCCTGTATACTGTATACACACACCCTCCTCCAGCACCCGGTACACACAGTATATACCCCTCACCTTGCTCCTGTATACTGTATACACACACCCTCCTCCAGTACCCGGTACACACAGTATATACCCCTCACCTTGCTCCTGTATACTGTATACACACATCCTCCTCCAGTACCCGGTACACACAGTATATACCCCCTCACCTTGCTCCTGTATACTGTATACACACATCCTCCTCCAGTACCCGGTACACACAGTATATACCCCCTCACCTTGCTCCTGTATACTGTATACACACACCCTCCTCCAGTACCCGGTACACACAGTATATACCCCTCACCTTGCTCCTGTATACTGTATACACACATCCTCCTCTAGTACCCGGTACACACAGTATATACCCCTCACCTTGCTCCTGTATACTGTATACACACATCCTCCTCCAGTACCCGGTACACACAGTATATACCCCTCACCTTGCTCCTGTATACTGTATACACACACCCTCCTCCAGTACCCGGTACACACAGTATATACCCCTCACCTTGCTCCTGTATACTGTATACACACACCTTCCTCCAGTACACACAGTATATACCCCTCACCTTGCTCCTGTATACTGTATACACACACCCTCCTCCAGTACCCGGTACACACAGTATATACCCCTCACCTTGCTCCTGTATACTGTATACACACACCCTCCTCCAGTACCCGGTACACACAGTATATACCCCTCACCTTGCTCCTGTATACTGTATACACACACCCTCCTCCAGTACCCGGTACACACAGTATATACCCCTCACCTTGCTCCTGTATACTGTATACACACATCCTCCTCTAGTACCCGGTACACACAGTATATACCCCTCACCTTGCTCCTGTATACTGTATACACACATCCTCCTCCAGTACCCGGTACACACAGTATATACCCCTCACCTTGCTCCTGTATACTGTATACACACATCCTCCTCCAGTACCCGGTACACACAGTATATACCCCTCACCTTGCTCCTGTATACTGTATACACACATCTTCCTCCAGTACCCGGTACACACAGTATATACCCCTCACCTTGCTCCTGTATACTGTATACACACATCCTCCTCCAGTACCCGGTACACACAGTATATACCCCTCACCTTGCTCCTGTATACTGTATACACACACCCTCCTCCAGTACCCGGTACACACAGTATATACCCCTCACCTTGCTCCTGTATACTGTATACACACATCCTCCTCCAGTACCCGGTACACACAGTATATACCCCTCACCTTGCTCCTGTATACTGTATACACACACCCTCCTCCAGTACCCGGTACACACAGTATATACCCCTCACCTTGCTCCTGTATACTGTATACACACACTCCTCCTCCAGTACCCGGTACACACAGTATATACCCCTCACCTTGCTCCTGTATACTGTATACACACATCCTCCTCCAGTACCCAGTACACACAGTATATACCCCTCACCTTGCTCCTGTATACTGTATACACACACCCTCCTCCAGTACCCGGTACACACAGTATATACCCCCTCACCTTGCTCCTGTATACTGTATACACACATCCTCCTCCAGTACCCGGTACACACAGTATATACCCCCTCACCTTGCTCCTGTATACTGTATACACACATCCTCCTCCAGTACCCGGTACACACAGTATATACCCCTCACCTTGCTCCTGTATACTGTATACACACATCCTCCTCCAGTACCCGGTACACACAGTATATACCCCTCACCTTGCTCCTGTATACTGTATACACACATCCTCCTCCAGTACCCGGTACACACAGTATATACCCCCTCACCTTGCTCCTGTATACTGTATACACACACCCTCCTCCAGTACCCGGTACACACAGTATATACCCCTCACCTTGCTCCTGTATACTGTATACACACATCCTCCTCCAGTACGACACAGTATATACCCCTCACCTTGCTCCTGTATACTGTATACACACATCCTCCTCCAGTACGACACAGTATATACCCCCTCACCTTGCTCCTGTATACTGTATACACACATCCTCCTCCAGTACCCGGTACACACAGTATATACCCCTCACCTTGCTCCTGTATACTGTATACACACATCCTCCTCCAGTACCCGGTACACACAGTATATACCCCCTCACCTTGCTCCTGTATACTGTATACACACATCCTCCTCCAGTACCCGGTACACACAGTATATACCCCCTCACCTTGCTCCTGTATACTGTATACACACATCCTCCTCCAGTACCCGGTACACACAGTATATACCCCCTCACCTTGCTCCTGTATACTGTATACACACATCCTCCTCCAGTACCCGGACACACAGTATATACCCCTCACCTTGCTCCTGTATACTGTATACACACATCCTCCTCCAGTACCCGGTACACACAGTATATACCCCCTCACCTTGCTCCTGTATACTGTATACACACATCCTCCTCCAGTACCCGGTACACACAGTATATACCCCCTCACCTTGCTCCTGTATACTGTATACACACATCCTCCTCCAGTACCCGGTACACACAGTATATACCCCTCACCTTGCTCCTGTATACTGTATACACACATCCTCCTCCAGTACCCGGTACACACAGTATATACCCCTCACCTTGCTCCTGTATACTGTATACACACATCCTCCTCCAGTACCCGGTACACACAGTATATACCCCCTCACCTTGCTCCTGTATACTGTATACACACATCCCTCCTCCAGTACACACAGTATATACCCCTCACCTTGCTCCTGTATACTGTATACACACATCCTCCTCCAGTACCACACAGTATATACCCCCTCACCTTGCTCCTGTATACTGTAGTACAGCACATCCTCCGTCCAGTTACACATCACCTTGCTCCTGTATACTGTATACACACATCCTCCTCCAGTACACACAGTATATACCCCTCACCTTGCTCCTGTATACTGTATACACACATCCTCCTCCAGTACCCGGTACACACAGTATATACCCCCTCACCTTGCTCCTGTATACTGTATACACACCCTCCTCCAGTACCCGGTACACACAGTATATACCCCCTCACCTTGCTCCTGTATACTGTATACACACACCCTCCTCCAGTACCCGGTACACACAGTATATACCCCCCTCACCTTGCTCCTGTATACTGTATACACACATCCTCCTCCAGTACCCGGTACACACAGTATATACCCCCTCACCTTGCTCCTGTATACTGTATACACACACCCTCCTCCAGTACCCGGTACACACAGTATATACCCCCTCACCTTGCTCCTGTATACTGTATACACACATCCTCCTCTAGTACCCGGTACACACAGTATATACCCCTCACCTTGCTCCTGTATACTGTATACACACATCCTCCTCCAGTACCCGGTACACACAGTATATACCCCTCACCTTGCTCCTGTATACTGTATACACACATCCTCCTCCAGTACCCGGTACACACAGTATATACCCCCTCACCTTGCTCCTGTATACTGTATACACACATCCTCCTCCAGTACCCGGTACACACAGTATATACCCCCTCACCTTGCTCCTGTATACTGTATACACACACCCTCCTCCAGTACCCGGTACACACAGTATATACCCCTCACCTTGCTCCTGTATACTGTATACACACATCCCTCCTCCAGTACCCGGTACACACAGTATATACCCCCTCACCTTGCTCCTGTATACTGTATACACACACCCTCCTCCAGTACCCGGTACACACAGTATATACCCCTCACCTTGCTCCTGTATACTGTATACACACATCCTCCTCCAGTACCCGGTACACACAGTATATACCCCTCACCTTGCTCCTGTATACTGTATACACACATCCCTCCTCCAGTACCCGGTACACACAGTATATACCCCTCACCTTGCTCCTGTATACTGTATACACACATCCTCCTCCAGTACCCGGTACACACAGTATATACCCCCTCACCTTGCTCCTGTATACTGTATACACACACCCTCCTCCAGTACCCGGTACACACAGTATATACCCCCTCACCTTGCTCCTGTATACTGTATACACACATCCTCCTCCAGTACCCGGTACACACAGTATATACCCCTCACCTTGCTCCTGTATACTGTATACACACATCCTCCTCAGTACCCGGTACACACAGTATATACCCCTCACCTTGCTCCTGTATACTGTATACACACACCCTCCTCCAGTACCCGGTACACACAGTATATACCCCTCACCTTGCTCCTGTATACTGTATACACACATCCTCCTCCTAGTACCCGGTACACACAGTATATACCCCTCACCTTGCTCCTGTATACTGTATACACACATCCTCCTCCAGTACCCGGTACAACACAGTATATACCCCTCACCTTGCTCCTGTATACTGTATACACACACCCTCCTCCAGTACCCGGTACACACAGTATATACCCCTCACCTTGCTCCTGTATACTGTATACACACATCCTTCCTCCAGTACACACAGTATATACCCCTCACCTTGCTCCTGTATACTGTATACACACATCTTCCTCCAGTACCCGGTACACACAGTATATACCCCTCACCTTGCTCCTGTATACTGTATACACACATCCTCCTCTAGTACCCCGGTACACACAGA